>NW_022147064.1:0-5688 GCF_002938485.1 Sitophilus oryzae | reverse complement strand
CGAACAGTATTTAATATTGCTTCTACCGATGATAGTATGAAAATTTGACGAAACACGTCAATTTACATATTAAGGGGGATAATTTTTGAGGCATTTGTTGTCGTGTTACTTTCAACCCCTTGACCCCCAGGGCACCTACCCCTAAAATTTTACCATTTTTGTGTTCCTTTTAAAATTCTACATAACGAGGGTCACAAGGCAGGACCTCATATGACTTTTTTAATAAAATTTTATTTTTTTTTAAAAAAATTTTAGCAATATTTTCACAAAAATAATTAAAAATATTTTATTTGGTAATAGAGCATTGATATTTCGGCTCAATAAGATAAAATAATAATTTAGTGTAAAATTAGGTATATTTTTTGGATTTGCTCAAAAATCCTATGATACAAGGTACTGCATTGTGACCCTCGATAAACTAATGATAAAATAATGCAGTTTATGTAGAATTTTATAAGGAACACAAAAATGGTAAAAGAAATAGGGGTTGCCATTTAAAATTTTAGGGGTAGGTGTCCTGGGGTCAAGGGGTTGAAAGTAACACGACAACAAATGCCTCAAAAATTGTCCCCCTTGATACATATCAAGGAGGACAACACGTCAATTTACATAAATTGACGTGTTTCGCCAAATTTTCGTACTATCATCGGTAGAGGCAATATTAAATACTGTTCGCTTTCAAATTGTCACCCTGTATGTATATTGTTGCAAGGGCTTGAGCTGGCTGACGTTTTAATAATCAGTGTTAGTGTGGTATCCTTGCTAGAAAAAAGTGGGCTATACAGACTGTGGAAGCAAAAAATATTTTTTTTGGCTTCTAACAAGCTGTCGCCATACACTTAAAACTTGTGATAATTAAAATTGTTTTTTGTTTATGAGGGATAAAGGAGAGATGTACATTTCGATTAACGAAATATTTCTATTGCATCATACAGAATATTCTAACGAACTAAAAATTAACGTACGACTGTAATAAATTTATTCGATAATCCCCAGTGTTAAGATAAAATTACACACATTGTCTGAATAAGATTCAATAAGATAATCGTCTATCTATGGATACATAATTATTTTATACATTCATATAAAATATAAAATTTCGCAGAATGGATCTTCTAGTATTTACTAAATTTTTTGTCTCTTGTAAACAAACTCCACATTGCATAGTTTTTGAGAAACAAAAAAAGGTTTTTTTTCCTAAGGAGACCTACAAGATATACAGAGAGTTAAAATATTTCTTGGACTGTGGAGGTAAATCGTGTCCAATGAACTTATTTTGATTCCAAAAATACGTATCAGTTTTATGTCCACAAAATATTGGAACACCCTGTATATTACAGAGTTGTATATAATTATTTTTTCATAAACCGTACAAAATAATATTTAATAATTCCAGGTTCTTACATTCACGTGGAGGAATTCGCTGGCCCTCAAGAACTAGCAGAATACCTGCATCGCCTGGATAGGGACACTGCCCTGTACAATTCATACTTCAAATGGAAGGGCACGGGTCAACTGATCAACACGTACTTCTGGTGCAGATTATGTACAATGGTACATGCTCCTTTTGGAAACAAGCATTACGAGGACATAAACGAGTGGTGGAGAGGACCTGGTATATGCACAAGTAAATCGTGGAGAAGTTCTGAATTTGTTTAAGAAATGTCATTTTGAATAGAGTATAGCCACAGGACAACTACTTATAGTAACAAAAAGTTTTATTTAATTATATATATCCTATACCTATTTCTAAATTTACGCCTTAGGAGCCTTAAGGATTACATTATACTTTTTTCGTAAAAAATGTTATGAAAATGCAATGTGGGCATCATGTTGGCAGCTAATATGAATATTTTTATCTTTTTTATTTTTACAATAATTGGCCTGTGGTTGACAAAGAGTTATGTATGTACCTAGGATATTATTTTCCTAACCAAAGTCTCGTTTATATGAATACTTAAGACGGAATTGAATATCATAAATATAATACCAAAAGAAGGTGTTTAAAACAGAACATTTTAACACTTACACTTGTCTGTTTCATTTTACAAGTGTTTTCTCTTTTAACAAACCCAAAAATCAATATATTACAAAAATATTTTTAATTATCTGAGTATATCTTCGCTTTAAGGCACTACTTGACTAACTAGATTCTATGTTATCGATGTTAGAATTTACGTAGTGGCGTAGTGACTTATTAGAAAATTAAAACCAAATTTATTTAGTGAAAATGTCAATTAGGAATAATCTTTTTCTATTTAAAAATTAAGTAATGTTGGGTCCAGACTTTTTAAGTATTATTTCTTTCAATAAGTATTTACATATTTAAATATGTTACAAGACATCACTATAACGAATAAGTTGAAATATTGATTTAAAGGGCTTTTAATCAAATGTTAAAGTAGACATGGATGATCAGTAGGTTTTACAATATCTTATCTTAAAATATTATGTATGACTTCACACATCTTAAGTATACCATCCTGAATACTTCATCTGCTTGGTCTGTACTTTAACGCATGCGCCAGAGATAAATATAAATGACCGGTTGACAGACAACAGACAGTGTTGCCAGTTTTTACGTGTGTAGGAAAATGTGTGTAAAAAAATAAATTATTTTAAAAACTTTCATGTATACCACTGAAATGAACATAATAGGATATCTAAGCTAAATATAATCTATTACAGCTGTAGTAAAATGAGTAACTAATTGTGAAAAATAAAGTACCAACCCTAAATGCAACATTTTTCATAAACGCCTACTTGTGCGGTTTGATATTTTGATGCAAAATCCGGCAATACCGCGTAGAAGAAAATGTACCCAACTGTTATCTCTTTTTAATACATTTGATTTTCCATTAAGCTGTCTACATTACTGTCTTACACATTAAAATCCAGACCACGCTTTTACCGTGACCAGATTGGTATATGTCAGATGTCATACAAAACATTCAAAATAATGTAACTAAATATTGAGGTCCTTTCTTGTACATTTGTGGCGAATGAACTGTCAAGTTTCTAAATTACAATTTATTCAATATTCAGCTAGATATTTTGGCAGTGACAGTTGTGCCTGTAATTTTAATTTACAGGTAAATTGTATTTTATGTCATTTATTGAATGTCGTTTGTCGATATTCTTATTCTTCCCGAGACAATACCTGTTGAATCGTATCTTCAATTATTATTTTTTTTTTGTGAATGTCTAATAGACTTACACTACAAATACACATAATAAGGAAGTTATATGCATATTAGTCTGGCCAACGAGTCAGGAAAGATTTTGACAGACGATATCCAAAAATGACAGAGAACACAGTTTACCTGTGCATTAAAATGACATATATACTCAGTACTGTGATCACTGATTAATATTACTTAAATTTCACTATGTCTACTTGGTATAAAGGCCTACTATCTAAATATACGTTCCTATACAATAAACTTGATATATTTTTAAATTGATTGATCTATTTTAAAGTGTAAGATCAAAAATGAATTTAAAAGAAACAGTATCCAAAAAGTGTGGCGATGTGCAGTTGTTATAGTTTATTTTGGCATTATCTACTTCTTCATTTATAGATGTAATTCCCTTGTTATTGTAATTGTTAATTTGTTGTACATATACAAAAAAAAATCTCGTCATGTAGTATCGTTTTAGGGTATACCAAAGTGTGCACAATAATTTTACAGTATTTTCTTTTTTTGTCGTCGGTGTATGAAAATAAAAATACTTCGGTATTTTTAGTTTAAAAACAAGACCTAATAAAAAATGTAGCATAAATAATTATAACATACAGTGTTGTAAATTATAGTTAGCTAATCAGTGTCGTATCCATACAAAATAAATTATTTCTAACTACTTATATCTAAAAACTGGATACTATACTGATGTTAATTTATTAGTATTATTATTTTTCATTATACCGGGTGGTTTACTGAAGCATTGTGTCAAGAAATTTATTGGACAGTAATTTATTATTTTTGTTATATTAATTATAATGTTTCAAATACAAGAAAAATAAAACTTCATGAATAGCAATAAATATATAACAATATGAAGAAAATAATTTATGTACAGTATGTCTCCGGATTGTCTTTACAAGAGAAAAAACTTTTTTATTATTGACATTTTGAGAAAAATACATTTTTCATTAAAAGAATTTGTTTCATTAGAACTTAGAAAAAATTCAATAATATTTTCATGTTTTTTTTAATTCTCTCTAAAACGGCATGGAAATTTGGAAAAGTATCAACTGGATTAACCATTTTAGAACAAGAAAACATTTTTATGAAGAATGCATTTTTCTCAAAATGTCAATAATAAAAAGCTTTCCTCTTGTAAAGACAATTTTTCATATAGACCAAAAAAAAACATATTTAGATCTTATTTAGAATTTCGTTTTTTATTCACACTGAACATTATTTTAAAAACCACCTGGTATATTTGTCAAATCGTTCTGTGATATTATGTTGGGATTCACATAAAAAGGGATATATCTAATACATCCATTTACTGTACCCTATAGGTTGATTTAATTTCCTTTACACTGTAAAACTTCACATAATTAAAAAAAGGCAGCCTAAAAAATGCAATTATAATAATTTAGTTTAATATTTTACTGATTTTCAGAGTTCTTAAACTACAAAACTAGTCGTAAATGTAAAAAAATCTATGGTAGATAACTTAAATCGTAAAATTATCTATGATAATCGGCATTAAACAAATCTATGTTGATCGTTTCGCATATGGTTAAAACAGAAACAATTTTAGCCGCTGCTTCTAAGAAGTCACCTAAGTGGCTGCACACTGTACTTAAAACAACTAACTTGTATTGTTGATTATTTGTAAATCAATAATAATTTATTAAGTTTTTATTATGTTGTTTTATTTTATATACCTATATATGTTGAAGAAATTATGAAAAACGTATTTTAGACCATAAATTACATAGATATACATTTTAGTCAGCATATCTGTAGCTAACATTAACTATAGTAGTAAATCATCATATATTCAAAATATTCTTCGTTCCTATTCAATCTGAAGATTTTATTGTCACTTCCAGAATACCAATGCTAAATGCATCACTATACATTATATGATACACGTTTTATATTATAATTCATCCAAAAATCAGTATATTATTCGGTATGTTAAATCAGTATATTCGTATTTACGGTCATTTCAAGATTCCCTAGACCCTAAATTCGTAACTTTGCATAATATGATTCCCGTTTTGTATTTTACTTTATTAAAAAAATTGTGTATGCACTATGTGCGAATATTTGAAGTTAAACTTCTTATTTCCGTCTGTCTGTCTGTCCTGGTACCTCTATCCACGTGCCTAGTTTGGTTCCAATCAACCCACATTTAAGAAAAATCCTGATGATTTCGATCATTTAGAGGCATCGGTTCGAAACGTCGCGACGAAACGACCCATATTTTTTCTTCAATATCAAATCGTTAGTCCTACCCTGATGAAGATGTAAACGAAACGTCGTATCTAACTTTGCAGGGTGGGGCCGTGTGCACCGTCGCTCATATAGCGTACCCACCAAATTTGGTCGCGATCGGACGACATCAATTTTTGACGTTTGTTACGTCAAAACAGTCACAATGACACGTGTCGTACATAGTCAAGTTAAGTTGGCCTTGGTCCAATCTATCGACATAACAAATTTCATT
>NW_022147063.1:40369-63602 GCF_002938485.1 Sitophilus oryzae | reverse complement strand
ATATTTAAGTAATGTATTATGTTTAAATTAAATTTGCACTGAGAGGTAGTGTGACTGTGGCAAAAATATAATATAATTTTATATTAATTAATATAAATATATAAACAAAAAAAATTAAAAAATTTAACAATTATTTCTTACATATTAGAAACATAAATAAACAAAAATGGCAAATAACAAATTTATAACGAAAACTTTAAATCTCAAAAACGCAAAAAATAAATATTTTCTTGAGTAATCATATTCGCAAAGCCAGGAAACAAAATAAAAAAAATTATAAAGTAAATTCAAGTCGTCTATTTTTATTATTGGCAAATCTGGTTATTATATTGTCTACATTGACTTGAAAGTCTCTATGTATAGCCAAGCCAAGTTTTAAGGCGCCGAAGAGAGGAGAAACTTCTTTCTGCTGAGGATACACTGACAGGTAGGGTGAGCAAAAATTGTAGGCTTTTTTTTATTAGGGGAAACATGTTCTCATCACAGGACGAATATAAGCTCATGACATCATTTCCACTTTTTTGTACCGTCTTCCAGATACTAAATTCTGATTTTAATTTTAAAAGTAATAAATCTTTATTTTGGTTGTTTTCAACTTTGCTTAAATACCCCGCAACTAATTGAATCGACTGGATAATTTCACAATCAGCCTTTGAATTAAAAATTGAAGGAACAAATATATTAAAATCGTAGGTATTTAAAGATTCCTCGTTAAATCGAAATTGAAGATCTTGTAATACATTATCTAATAAAGGAATGTATATAGTATGTATGTTGCCGCTATAAGAACAAATACTAAAAACAGAATTAAATAAATATTTATAAATAAAAAAGTACTTTCACTAAACATTATCTTTTAAGGAAGAATTTTACATAGAATATTTCAAGTCCTCGGTGGCCGCGTGGTTAAAGCGTTAGGACTTTACGCTGCTATGACGTTGGAGCTGTAGTAAGGCAGGTTCGAATCCCAGTCAAGGCGACTTTTTTTAATCGTTTTTTTTTAATTTTTACATATTTATTTTTACTTTTTACATATTTATTATTGATTAATACAATTTTTAGTAATGTTTCTTCATTTTTTTTTAAATTACTTATACGCGCATTCAAAATTTCAGCTAAATCGGAAAAAAAGTTTATAATAATATAGTGCCTAATATTGTATACAGGTAGATACATTATCTGTGAAAATGTCAACTGTCTAGGTATAACGGTTCATAAGATAGACCTTTGTGACAGACGGATGGACGGACAGCGAAGTGTTAGCAATAGGGTTCCCTTTTTTACCCTTTGGGTACGGAACCCTAAAAACTAAAAAAAAACGTATGTATTACATAATATATGTACAATGTACGTATATAAAATTTACTGTCTAACGTATTTTAACTTTAAACTCAAACAAAAAAAAATTCAAATAACAGCAAATAAATTTAATTATTTATAGATTAATTCGAAACGGCAATTTATATCAGCACTATACTCACAATCTGACGACATGATTAGTTTTCATTAGACACGTTAAAAAAACCTGCAAAACGAATAATATGTATATCATTCAATCATTATTTCTTCCCGATAGGCGACTTAACGACTGGCGAATTATCTAAAACCATGATCTAAAACAATAACCGTACACAATATTGCCAGATTGCCAATTGCCACTGCCTAATAGATTTTATGTGGCAAAATTATTTTACAGTCAAATAAAATATTAAATGAAATCATTTGGAAACAAATACAGATGACAGACAAGCAAATTTCTAATTTGCTGCGTAATACAAATCTTTCTAAAACACAGTTATTTAAAATTGATCGTATAAAATAACATGGACTGTTTCTTACATAGTTCTCTAATAATATCGGAACTGGCAATACCGCATCAGCGGCATCGAGACATCGGGTGCATCCTTAGATTAACAATGGTGCATCCGTGCTGCGGTAACGCACTGCTTTTGCTTGTCCATATCCATGTAATGTTAAGTTGCGGCCGTGCGTTCGATTTCGAATAATGGGATGCGTTTTTTAGGTAATAATAAGACGTTGAACAGGTGGCGTTTGTTTTGTATGATGTTTCCGGCTTTGCAACCGTAATAAACACAATACTAACTTACTATTTAGAAAAATAAAACAATGTAGGTCGCATTGTAGGATTTGTAGGTAAATATATAATGAAAATTGATCAGATAAATATATTTTTATTTTGCGTCTGTCTTGAATAAATGGAAGGGTAGGCAATGCTTTTTTGCCTATATGTAATGCACGCCACTGGTGGCAGCGAGTTCTTAACATTGGTGGCAGCGATTATAACAGCGCGTACTAGAATCACACGACCGAGCGCGTTGCGGTATTCTGTACCGCATTTCTATTTTTTAATATTCTGTAATTTAAAATATTTTATTGTAAAATTTAACATACTCAACAATAAGAAGCAACATTTTAAATACTTATTTACTTTATTAACATATAAAAAACTTAAACACATAAAAAAAGGAACCAAATGAAACATCTTTAGAATTCAAAATAATAAAAATATACAACTTTGCCAACATATAAATATACTTGATTAATTTTTCACTATGGTTTTTGCAAATAAATTTGTTGCATGAGTTGCAAAAACTGATATTTTTTATGGGTATTACATTTAGTAATTACACATTACATGGTCCAACTCGCTTCTTATTATTCCTAGCTAATGCTTTTACCTCTGGAGCATATCTTGTAAAGCGAGGAAATATTGTAAATCCTTGGGAAAAGTTAGTATTTTGGCCAACCAGGTTATTACATAAACAATCAAACACTTAACTAACATTGAAAAACTACATTAAATAAAGCAAAATAAATAAAAAATTCACAGATTTTGCAACATGCGCAACCATCATAGGCGTATTGAAAATACCAGACACAAAAGTCGGCGGTGGTCAGCAATCACCTGTTTTTTACATTTTATATTAACTTGTGACGTAATTTGGAAGAGCTCAATAGAAATATAAAAGAACTAAAGCTTGTTTGGAAAGCAATTTGACATTCGTGACGTCAGCACTCCAGCAGTCTAAAGCTACATTCTAAATCAATTCGCTGGCCGAGTCGTACTTTGGCACGCAAGCTTATCTTATGTACTTCAGTGTACTCATTCACAACAAAATTCGACGCCAGAGTGCAAGTTGAAGTTGGATTGAAAGCTTGCAAGCTGCAAACTTCCACTTCAGCACGGAATTTTCGTTTGACAATTATGACAAATTTGACATTTAAATTTTAATAATTATTTTGTTTGTGTCGTTGTTACAAGCCATTTTCCTGTGAAAAGTAAATAATTATTAAAAGAAAAATGAGTGAAGGACGCTATTCCTATTTTATTAGGACTTGTGGCTTTGCTGTTAAAAAAACGGCAATTATTGTTGCAGCTCAATAATTAGCTTGACTGAAAACCAAGGGTTTACCAAAACCCAAAAATGGGGTGTCCGACCCATTATTAATGGCGAGAAAAAATTTTGGGTGCTTGATACACATTTTAGAAAAAAATCATCAATAAATGACGTTTTTGTTTCCATTTTTCTAAACACAAAAACTTGGAAAACTTAATTAACAACTGTCCCGGATTTTTACTCTTCCAAAATCAAAACCTGTGATCAAAACCAACAACTAACCTAAAAAATGCCAGGAGAACGTTTAAACACGCATGCGCAAAATTCGAATTGAAATTTGTTGTGAATGGTTAATTCACAGAATATACTAACGAAAAAGAAGCCCAAGTTCCTTGTAATAAATCGGTTCCATTTTCGTCACGCCATCTCTCGACATAGCTGACATTATAGGTTAGCCAAAGGGGTGCGGGGCCGGGGGGAATTGTAAAATACACTTTTTTATTTTATTTTTATTCGCTATTTGCAATTTTATTTTTAAAACATATTATGTGAAACAAGCACATAATATGTCTTAAAAATAAAATTACAAACAGAAACAAAAGGAATTAAATAATCTGAAAATCTACAAAGTTTATTGATAAAAAAGTTAGGCTATGCAAATTGATAAGTATATTAAGTATAACCTCTTTGGTATAACATTGTTAAACAAACATTAACAAATCATAACATATCAGATCATAGAACTAAAAAAAGTACTATTACATAAAAACAGGTGATACAATATTTCAAAATTAATTTTAACATAATATCAAAACCGAAAAATCAAACTGCACAAACACAACCACACTTATCACAACAGAAATTAACAGTATTAACACACACTTCCGCGGCAAATGTCCAAGAAAGACTGATCCACAGGGCTGGACTCAGGCTGGACTGATCCACAGACTGATCATTCTGATTGGTCCTGGTCCGGTCG
Source organism: Sitophilus oryzae (assembly GCF_002938485.1). Lineage (NCBI taxonomy): Eukaryota > Metazoa > Arthropoda > Insecta > Coleoptera > Curculionidae > Sitophilus > Sitophilus oryzae. The sequence goes on along the minus strand of NW_022147063.1, from coordinate 59,264 downwards.
TAGCTCACGTCGTATTATCGGTAAGCAAAATCCCTGTCCAAAAATTTTGACGATCAGCGCCATCATCCGTCATAATTGGGAAACTTTTGCTGGAACCATTTTTAATATTTCACTTACATGGCCCTGTTAATTTCGTGCCGACTTTAACGTCGAAGTGCCACTCGGCCAGCGAATTGATTTCGAATGTAGCTTAACGTATCGCTAATTGCCATTCGCAAATATATTCCAGATACGTATAGTGAACAAGTGAACCGTTCGCAACGAATCTAACCTAAACTCACTCCCGCTTTTGCATATTTCGGGCTATTACTTGGATATTTCTAGGTTTAACCAATATTCGAACTTACGGTGTAAATTTATGGACGGTCCATAAATTTAAATTCGCCGTACAAAAAATAAGTAATAGTTACTGTAGATAAAAATAAATTAAAATATAGTTCGACGATAATTTAGTTTGCAGCTTCTTTTCATTATACCTAGTAAAAACCCGTCACACCGCTACTCATAGTATGTATACCTATGTATTTTTAAAAATCATTATGAGATTTAAGTCATAGGTGCCCATAATATGAGTAGCGGTATTGACGGTTTTTTGTTATGATGGAATGTAGAATGTAGAATGTTTAGGAGGGGAGTTAATCACCGCGACCTTATAGATCTATTGTGTGTTCCCCTTTCTTGAGTTATAACGAGTTATAACTCATCATACAGTCTCAGGGCTTTAAGAAAGGCCAGTATCTGAGACGGCTCCACAGAGGCCAGCTCTCCATCCTCGACATCAGACGTACCAAGGTTCATGGCACGAATGGTCGTCGTCTCGGCGCACTCAGTGATAAGGTGTTTCCCCATTTTCCCCACAAAATCTGCATTCGCCGTTGTTTCTCAGTTTCAGCTTACTGAGGTGTTCGTTGAGGAGACAGTGTCCTGTTAGAAACCCCGTGACAACTGAAGATTGTTTTTACTTAAATCAAGGAAAACCTTTGATTTTTTCTCGGTCATAAGTTCTAAGGAACTTTTTCGAGTGTCTTAGACCGTTGGAGGACACCCATTCCAAGTTACGGATGGAGTCTTCCAGATTCTTCAGTTCCGCTTTCAGTTGGTTCCCGTTTGGAAAACAGAACGGTTCTGGTCCAGTTAGTGGAGTGTTCGCTCCTTTTCTAGCTGGATCATTTGCTTCTTCATTGCCTTCCATCCCTTGGTGAGCAGGCACCCAGAGTAGGAGGACTTTATTTTCTTTGCCTAACTTGTTGAGCTTCTCTAGGCATTCTTTGACCAACTTCGAATTGATGGTTACTGAGTTGATCGCGTTAAGTGCGATGTTATGATGGAAATGTTGTGTGATATGAAAAAGCAACAAAATATATTATCGATTGCAGCAACTATACCTAGTTTAGATTCAGTATGTCTAATTAATATAGAACATTATACCTATGCATGATTTTAAAAATTTGCTACCATTATATTTTGATAGTTGAGTTTTTGAAATTATTTGTTAGCTTCTTAAACAAAACAGACCCATAATAATTCAAATCTTTATCATCCAAGTCTTCCAAGAATTATAAAGTAATCTCACGTCAAAATTTTTTGAAATTATTGCATGCCTTAAATGTTTGCAAAGTTAACAAAAATATGTCTTTGATTACCTGCAATTAATATATTTGGTCCAATTTATCAGTTCTGCATCATATCCGAAATTCAGATTGTGTGTGACAACGAAGAGTCAACGTGCAACGTGAACGACAAGAAAATGGCAAGTAAAAAAATTGTAAAGTCTTAATTACTAATTACACAGTCGTTCTCTTGAGTTCTCCTGCCTAAAATCTATATTGCCTTCCCTAAGATTTTAAATATAAATGATTGAAACTCATACAGGTTTACCACAATTTAAACTTAAGATAATTATTTAGTTATTAAATTCATAATTATATTAAAATATAACACTTACGAAGTTACTAAATATTAGATACAGGGGTGTCAAGGTGTTTTCTAATAGATCTTTTTTATTATCTCAAAGATCCGTTGGCCAATTTTGTTGAAATTTCGCCGTGTTATGAAATTTAATAAGTTAGCACCAATTAAATGATAATTATTATTTACAACAATATTTAAACGATAAAAACTTATCCCAATAAATATTTAGCACCGCCTTGAATTCATTTGTTTTTACGCCTGTTGGCGGTGGAAACCATGCAAGCTTTTTCTTTGTCCTAAGTTGTTAATTAAAAAAATAATTATCATATAAAAAAATATAGGTCCTAATAGCCTAAATTTTATCAAAATATATCAGCAGATCCGACGAGACCCGAATTATTATATGTTTTGGAACTTAATGATTTAATTAATTATTCCATTTAATGCATCGATTATGCGCATTATCCTACGCGCCAAGAAAAAATATTGCGTTAGTCTAAATTTATTATTTATGTTATTCCGCTCTTTCACGTATAATTTGCCCCTGCTACTCATACAGAAAAGAGTTAGATTAAAATATAGCCTCCAACTGTACCTAACAACCCATGCATGCCTTGACGCATATTCTTTTTTATAATAATATCGGCTTTCACAGACTAAACATCCATATCCATAAAATAGTTGGCCCACACTAATAAGACCTCATTTCGGCCCTCGCACGTCCTTGCTATTCAGCTATCGACTTACGTGTTGACAAGTTGATTAGGCAGGTTATTGAACTCCAAGTCGCCTCTAGCATGTCGTTTTTTCAAAGATGGGTCCCATATAAACGCGGCCAGAAGTATTTTCAATACTAAAATGCGATAACTATTTCACATACATAACCGGGCGCGAAGTATCATCTTTATGTAGTTGTCATCTTTAGAACAGAATTGCTACTGAGACAAAAACACAGATATGCAACCACTACGACCAAGTGTGTCAAATATACACAAATAAGAATATTTAATGGAACATCGACCTACGCCCAACGGATATTGTTTTATTGAATTTAGTAAAATTGCGGTACAAAATTCCTGACCCGCCCGCTCGGCGGTTAAAGGTGGTAGACAATGTTTAATTTAAAATAACTGTAATGTTGAATTTCCATTGGTTTTACTACGTACATATATTTTAGGTTTGTTCCAACATAGCAGCAAACTGTTGTTCCATTAACGAGAGAATCGTATAGCGAACTTTTGCCTTGAATTGTGAGCGGTGATTTCATTGCCAGCTTAAAAGCAAGAATCAGGTTCAAAAGCAAGAAATTAAGCGTGGAAGTCACTGCGAAAATTTTGGTATTTGGTTGCTACATTAAGTTATACCAGCAAAAAAAATAAAGGTGAACCTAATTAAAAATAAGATGTTTCCTCTCCGAAACGGTAAGTAGCTAAACGACCAGTGAAGCCTGTACGGTTAGAGTTAATGGAGCTCTATATTCGTCCCATTTAAACTGTGTTTCGAAAATGCCTAGTCTCCAAGATATTCAATTTGAAAGATTTCAATTGTCAATTTTCTGGATATAACCTTTGAAAAAAATCTAATTTTTTATTTATTAACTTTTTCCACTTTTCAGTGACCTGTTCATATTGGTACGGTTGGAAGACGTTTAATGTAAGAACGTGGCTAACGTCATATTCAAGGCCTGACTGTTTTGACAGTTCTACCGAAGTGGTCCAGAATTAGTAGTCGAAACAAACCAATTGTTTTCATTAGTTTCGCAACAAATCTCTGTTTTTTACGCGTTTCTATGCTAATAAAATTATACTAAATAATTTTGATTATAGTAACACCGGCGATGCCGGCTGTGTGTCCGGACTAGGAAAAAGTTGGGGAATTTATGTAAAAACATAATTAATAGCGTTAGTGCTAGTGTATAGTGTTAAACCAACGTAAGTGACGTGTATTTTTATGTAAAACAGTTTTCGTTTCTTTATTTTTACTTTGTGAAATAAAAAATTCCGCGACATTGTTCTGTGCCTGTGCCTTGTAGCAGCAATTATAATAAGTCCTCAGGATCTGTCTACATTCTCTTTCCCAACAATATTAACTGTAACTAGGTCACGTCCAAAACCTACGAACTTGCTGTGCCTACAATTTTTCCAAATCAACCCTCTTATGAACCCTCTGTGCATGTTCCCATAAAGAGAAAACGTCCCGATGAAAGAAAACAAGATTTGGAAATTCAGGATGAAATAAATATTGAAAAGTATTATTATTATTATGAAATGGCAAATATATTTTAAAGAAATTAAATGAATTTGTACTTTATTTCAGTATTTTATATAAAAAAAATGATATCATTATCTTTTTATTTACGATTTATGGAGATGGTTACTTGATGAACATCGAACTACAAATTACTTAATCTTAATAGTTAGTTCTATCTGATATCCACATTTTTTAAATATGTTACGCAAATTTTTACAATTATTTTTAATTAAACTTTAAAATGTATTCTGCCGTTATCATATACAATACATTTTCTTAACTTGTCGATAAACGTATAGTTTTCAAATTTTTTAATATTTGGAAACTTTTTATCACAGGTATATTATCACTAGTTGCTAAATACTCGCTAACGCAATTTTAGGACACGCTTTTTATTATCTAGATTTAATTTTTTCATCTTATGCTGTAGTTTATGTCATATTAATATTCGTGCTTTAGATCTAAATTTTAATGCTATTCAATTACTTTAACGCGATAAAAAGTTAATGTTATTTTTTAATACCTTTCTGTATAATATTTTTCATATTTATATCTGGCGAAACTATCAATAAATACTATTATTTATGCAAAACCTATATGCAGTACCATATGGCACAATACAAAAGCCGGATTAGTGCGGTGACGTCACAAATCGATGTCTCTGGCCTGTCTGTCATGTTGGTCATGGTAAGAATTATAAATGCAATTTGATCCCCTTTTTAGGTTATGTTGTATTTTAAAAAAATTGCCGAAAATGAAATGAAAATTAAAATATATAATATTTTCTTACACTGTATGTATTTTTTTTGGCAAACTGTGTATACTAAAAAAATTAACTAATCAATATCTTTCAACAACGGAATAAGTGAAAAAAGTTCAATTTTGGCCGGGAAAATTTTTGGAAATTTTCCTTTTTTCAACTTTTTTTAGGGTATCTACCAAACCCTTCAATTCTAAGAAACCATTGATGCACCGTCGGATAGACGACTGAATGGACTGAATATCTCGGAAATATCTCGGAAAAGGTAAATAGCTAAAAGACCAGTGAAGCCTCTACAGATATAGCTAGTGGATCCCTATAATCGAGTTTTTTTCACTTATAGTTAATATAATATATAATAGTTAAATTTTTTAGTATACACACTTTGTCAAAAAGTACAAACAGGGTGAGAAAAAAAATAAAAACCGATTTTTTCATTTTCAGTATCTTTTTTTAAATACAACATAAAGAAAAAGGCCTCTAAAAAGAAGGCCAAAATCTAGGAAATCGACAATCGAAATTTTTCAAATTAAATATCTCGGAAACTCAGCATTTTCGAAACACAGTTTAAATGGGTCGAATATAGAGCTCTATTTGTAGAGGCCTCACTGGTCGTTTAGCTACTTACCTTTTTCGAGAGGAAGAAACATGTTATTTTTATTTACACCTTTTTTTCTGCTGGTATAATTTAATGTAGTGACAAATGCCAAAATCTTCGAAGTGACTTTCACACTTAATTTCAACTTTTGAAGCTCATTTAAAAAGCCCGCGCTTCGACCCATTTAAAACAAGCCCTACTCAATAGATGGCGCCACTTCTGTAGGACCATTTTTCAGTATGGCAGAGTCCATTCTTTTTCTAGCTAGGTATATTCTTTGTTTCAACTTTAACACCTCAAAAATCATTTAGAATCATAAAAAAGGTCCCCTTGTTAAAACACACGGATTTTGGTAGCTCGAGCGGACTGTTAGTATTTGTTTTATCTAATATGTTTCATATTAGACAGTAAATAAAACATTAAATAAATTAATTTGCTATTTTCCTTACCAGGTAATCAACTTTATGATTGCACTGATCCAATATCTCCTCCGCGGTGGTGTCGTAGTGTGCCAGTGGATTTCCCGGATTGGAAAACTGGAAAATGGAAATATCGTATAGGTAGATAACTCCAGTAATTTAATAACTTACCTGGTCCAGTATTAGAGAATCGGGAATTTCGTTGTGTAATCGATTTGCTACGCCAAAAATTCCCTCGGTAGAATACGAGTCGGCTGTGATTGGTGTCTTAATCGGTTTTCTGCTCCTAATGCTGTTATTACTGCCACTTTCTCGTTCGACATCTTTTCGCTCATGACTATTATACACTTGTATCCTGAAAAAAATATATACAGTATATACTAACATTATTTATGGTTATTGCCTATATTTATTTAGCAAATTTGTTCAGCATATTTATGGTAGACGATTTTAGATATTCCCAATCAACCATTGCCATTACAAACATTAACTTTATTGTCGAGATTGAAGAATACAGGGTGGTCCGAACTGTATTTTAGAAACTTCGGTAGCATATTCTGCAGATAAAAATAAGTAAAAAAGTTCGTATAAATGTATGTCCTAAAATGCTTAGTTTCTGAGATATATGGTGTAGAAATTTTTATTTCGATTTTTTCCAAATAATTTCTGAAGTAACGTTAATATTGGGATGAAAATTGGTATCTGGGAGTTTTTTAACATGAGAAATTTGATTTTGATATCAATATGATTCGTACTTATATGTAGAGGGCGCCACCTACATACTTATTAACTGCTTTGAAGAGTAATAACTTTTCGTCAGTACCTGTATAAAACTACTGAGTAAAAAATATACGTTTACCATATTTTTTACGTAAAAAAGGTCTCTTGCTAAAAATCGCTACGAGTAACGGATCTCGAGATATTTGGAATCGAAATTATCAATACCTGTCATCATTGACACAAGTTAAATATGTTGATTAAATAGTTGTTAGACTTAAATCATAAATTTGAATTTTTTTGTGCCAAAAGTTCAACAGAGACTGTCTTATCATCATTTTTTCGAATAAAAATTTGTTATCAATTTAAAAAATAAAATTAAAAAGTTCCTAAATTTATCAATTCAGCCAAATAATTATCTAGTGAACATGTTTATTTTTTGTCAATATTGACATGTATTGACTACTTCCATTGAAATATCTTGAGAGCGGTTGCTTGTAGCGATTTTTACCAAGAGCGATTTTTATCCAGACACATTATTTACGTAAAAAATAACGGAAATGTATATTTCTTGACTTAGTAGTTTTATACAGGCACGGACGAAAAGTTATTACCCTTTAAAAGAGTTAAAACACATGTAAGGGGCGCCACCTAAAAATAGGAGTCATATTAACATCAAAATCAAATTTTTCATGTCAAAAAACTCCCAGACACCAATTTTCATCCAAATATTGACGTTATTTCTGAAATTATATGGAAAAAATTGAAATAAAAATGATATTTCTACACCCTGTATCTCCGAAACTAAGCATCTTCGGACATACATTTATACGAACTTTTTATACTTATTTTTATCTGCAGAATATGCTGCCGAAATTCCCGGAATACAGTTCGGACCACCTTATAATTCTTTTCTTGTTATTCTTAATCAAGGAGCATTAAAAGCGATCAACTCAGTCAATACAAAGTTGATGAAAGAATGACTAGAGAAGCCGAACAAATTAGGCAAAGAAAATAATCCTCCTATTCTATGTGCCAGCCCACCAAAGCATAGAAGGTAATGAAAAAGCAAAAAGCAATCGATCTAGCTAGAAAAGGAGCAAACAGTCCACTAACTGGATCTCCAACTCCCAGTGGATGACATTCCAAGAATTTACAACTTTGAGAAACACCTCACTGTAGTATTGAGTAATAAAAATTATTGGAAGGAAGAAACGCTTACTCAGCATATAAAAGACCGTACCATAACGTGGTATACTGATGCTTCTAAAACCAAAGCAGGAGTATTTGGGCCGAAAACTAAATACTCCGAACCAATGTACCCCAGTATCCTTCAGGCAGAAATTTACGCTATCGAAAGATGCGTACAATTTATCTTAGATGGGAACTATCGAAAACAGGAAATTGTCATCCTATCCGATAGTATCCGATAGCAGCACTTAACGCGATCAACTCAGTAACCATCAATTCGAAGTTGGTTAAAGAATGCCTAGAGAAGCTCAACAAATTAAGCAAAGAAAATAGAGTCATCTTACTCTGGGTGTCTGCTCACCAAGGGATAGAAGGCAATGAAAAACCAAATGATCTAGCTAGGAAAGGAGCGAACACTCCACTAACTGGACCAGAACCGTTCTGTTTTCCAAACGGGAACCGACTGAAAGCGGAACTGATGAATCTGGAAGACTCCATCCGTAACTTGGAATGGGTGTCCTCCAACGGTCTAAGACATTCGAAAAAGTTCCTCAGAACTTACGACCGAGAAAAATCAAAGGTTTTCCTTGATTTAAATAAAAACAATCTTCGGATTGTCACGGGGTTTCTAACAGGACACTGTCTCCTCAACGACCACCTCAGTAGGCTGAAGCTGAGAAACTACGGCGAATGCAGATTCTGTGGGGAAAATGGGGAAACACCAGGACAGCTTATCACTGAGACCGCCTAACCATTCGTGCCATGAACTTTGGTACGGCTCATGTCGAGGATGGAGAGCTGGCCTCTGAGGATCCGTCTCAGATACTGGCTTTTGTTAAAGTCTTGATACTGTATGATGAGTTATAACTCGTTTTAACTCAAGAAAGGGGAACACATAATAGATCTATAAGGGCACGGTGATTAACTCCCCTCCTAAACATTCTATATTCTACATTCTAACTGGATCAGAACCGTTCTGGTTCCCAAGTGAAAACCAACTAAAAGCGGATCTCAAGAACCTGGAAGACTCCATCCGTAACCTGGAATGGGAATCCTCTCTATTGCCACCGAGAAAAATCAAAGATTTTCCTTGATTAAAGTAAGATCAATCTAAATCGGATTTTCACGGGGTTCCTAACAGAACACTGTCACCTCAACGAACACCTCACTAGATTGAAGTTAAGAGACAATTAAAGCGAAGGCAGATTCTGTGAGAAAATGGGGAAACACTATACATCTCATAACTGAATGCGCCGAGACGACAAACCATTCAAATGCATTGACGGCTTAATTTTGTTTGTTTTATATGACAATTTGGTTACTTAAAACTAACCAACATTCGCGGAAACCAGTATTAAAGATATTCGGAAACAAAGTGAAAATGGGATAGTCTGTATAATAATTTTGAACTAAACAGTAGAGACTATTATAAGATAAACTGAACTCATTATGATGTATTCATAAATTTTAATTACGCAACAAGTAAGACAAAAAATACCTTTAATGGCCGAAGCTAATGCCACTCCGATTCCAGTATTTCCAGAAGTAGCTTCAATGATCGTCATCCCGGGTCTTAAAAGTCCTTGTGCCTCGGCATCTTCTATAATTCTTTTTGCTATTCGGTTTACTGAACCTCCTGGATTGAAGTATTCCAATTTTGCATCTATAATTAGCAAAAACAAGAAGATACTTTTACTACATAACAACGATATACTGTGTGTTGCATCGCCGACTTAATATAGAAAATCACATAAATTTTAAAATGGTGAATAAGTTTCATTTTATTCTTACACAAATATTTATTTGAAATTTTAAAGAACTCCTTAAATGAAGCAAATTTCATTTTGAAAGGTTTATACGAATTCGTTCTTGTGTTATGAGATACTAAATACTAAATTTTTTGACAAACATTTAAAATAATGCGGTCCTGATCAAAAGAACATAACAATCACAAGTTGTGTCACAATATGTCAAATCTATTATGATTTTCTTCTACAGAGATCTGTCAAAAATATTATCAGTTATTCCTAGTCCTGATCAAACAAACAAGACAATCTCAAATTATGTCACAATATGTCAAATCTATTATGGTTTTCTTCTACAGAGATCTGTCAAAAATATTATCAGTTATTCCTGGTCCTGATCCAATAATTATCAAGGTATTATCTGGGTGAAAGTTACAAAAGTGTAAACATTCGAGAATCATTCTTAATATTGTTGCTGTTTTTCGTCGGTTCCGTGGATAGAAAGTCACAATTTCATTTAAAAACACAATTTATTTACAATTGGCAACAAACAACGATTAAAAGACTTAAAGAACTGTTTACACACTATGTATTTATAACTATTTATCTAGAAAGAATTTATTTTGAATTTAGCGCAGCAACTGTACTCGTCTATTTATTTCTGACGAGGACGATCTCTTCAGGCCCCAGCCGCCGGTTTTTATACCCACAGCTAAAGAGTTTCTCGAATAATCCATAGATCATTAGGTGCATAGAGAAGGTTTCGAATGTTCTCTTATGTACCATTGCGATAAAAAAAGTAGTAGGTACAACAAAATATGATTTAATCTGCTGGTCTATAATAAAATATTTTCTTTCAACATCTTTCCGTTTTCACACTGTATATTATATAAAATAATAATTTTTATTTCACACGTATACCCTATCAATTATTATTACCAAATCCATGGTAACGCCTAAAAAGTTAGGTGGCATAATTATATCACGGCATATAAATCAATCGGCAGGCTAACTCGCTTTGGCGGGAACCCTACGCGCATATCCTCGCGCACCCCGCCATTTGCGTTTCCATCAGCAGAAAGTAACCAGTGTCGTAGTTTTTTCAGCAACAACACACAGTTACGGCAGATTCGAGTCAGTAGCGTACAGGGCTTAATTTTATTTTGATTTTTTCTGAATATTCTTTGTTTTGTTGTTTTAGTATTTTTTGTTTATTATGTGATATACTTGGTTTCTTCTAGTTTTATTTTCTGTTCTTATGTACTATGATTTGTTTTAGTATTTTATTTTGTTGTTCAATAAAAGTTTCTTTCTCTTTCCTAGAGATCCTATTAAGTATGTATATATGTGGATTAATTATTTTAACATATTTTAGTTATGAAAAAACAGTAGTATACATATTAGGACATTCAGCTAAATATGAAGACCTAATTAAAAATCTTAACAAACCTTTTAATATTAGTAAAATTTGTAGTTGTATCTAGACATTAAAATTAAATTTAAAAATCATTATATTATTAATTTAAATATACTATAAAAGTAAATAAAATGAGTATATCGAAAATAAATTAACTATACATATTGAAGATATAAATAAGGCCCACAAAAGTTGTCTTCTGTTCATTTTGAATTTAAAATTTTACCAATCTAATTTTGTAAACTGCATAAAATAATACAATGCGATTCTACTTTGTTTCCCGCCATGAAAAAAATAGAAGTTTCTCAAAAAAATTGTGGATTTGTTAATTTGTGAAATTTGAATATTACTGTACTCTGCTACGCCCATTGATGGGCATAATTTGTACGTAGCCTCTTATATTGTTCAATAAATATTTTATTGGTATTCCTTTAATTCTTGTTTGTAACTCCTGGCATGTTTTGTTAGTTGCATGTTTTAATTTTAATTGTTTATTCTCTACAAGTGAAATATTTAATTGATTTTTTCATTTTTACTTTCGAGAAGTATAAAAGGGTTAACGAATCATTTGTTTGGACAAAAGTATTGTGTAAATAAAATTCAGTTTCAGTTAATTACAGTATTTTTTAATACGACCCTGTTTAACAATAGTTTATTTTCTGGGAAATTCTTTGATACGTTTTAATCCAGCCCTGACTAGGAAACGATAATGCAGGCTGTCGCTAGTCAAATTTTAGAAATTTAAACAATGAATCGAGCAGAGTTAGCCTGTCGTGTGATTTATATGCCGTGATTATATTATATCATATTATATCAGTGAAGTATATTATCGATATCTTTATAGACCAGGAGTTCTATATGGGACTACTAATTCTTGTACTACCTTTTTTGATCGCAATGGTACTATTCAATTCCAGTGGAACTCGATTGTTCTCGAAACTTCGAATGAATCACATGCGCCCTATTCTTATTAAAATTGAATTTGAAGATGGTATGTTTTTTATTCTAATCAGGACCGTATTATTTTTTGATTAATTTAGTATTTTGTATTTCTCATAACTCAGGAACGAGTTCGCATAAATCATTCAAAATTTGTTTCATTTTAAGGTTCTTGAAAAGTTTCAAATACATTTTTCTTGGAAAGTAGAATAAAATGGGGAAACTTATTCATCATTTCCTTTTAAAAAATTTACATGGGATTTCCTATGATCAGATCGGAGTGATGCAACAGACTGTATATGAAATTAAAAATTGTTTATATTTCCTTTCTCGAATTTATAAGTTTTTTTTTTAATTAAATGAGACTGTGTGTTAATGATATATGGTACCTATAAATTTTTGCGTTTTCCTAATTATGTCACGCGATTAACCTAATAAACGTCAGATAAAGGTACGTAAACGGGTCACGGACGTAAACATATTTTTAATAGATATAAAAATATATTTAAAAATATTATAATAGATAATAATATAATCCACTTCCTATACCAATTAATACTACTTCAATTTATGAGCGATAAAAAGGATTAATTTTAGAATTATATCGTAATTCAAACAGCATTGTAATAAGATACTTGGTGTATAAAATAATTAGGCTCAATTAATAAATTAAATAAAAAAATTATAACCTTAATTAAGATAAAGTCTTTCGACCAAGTGAAGAGAAAATTTTGGTAGACGACATCAAATGGTAGAAAATACCATGTATTTTTGTACTGAAATGACAGACAACTGTCACTATCATAGATATTTTCGTTGGACAGACTATACAAATAAGTCGGTGCTATAAACCAGATTACTGTTTTATATTAAAACTTTCAAAATAAGATGGGATTTATAACCATTCGCGCGTTCTTTTACAAGAGACTAGAAAAAAGTACTAAATGCTAGAAGGACCATTTACAAAAAATAAAATCAGTTGTCGTTGGAGTTAATAAAATGTGTCTAATGATGTAAATTGTGTCCAATGAACTTATTTTGATTCGAAAAATAATGCATTATTTCTATGTTCACGGAATATTGGTGTGGATAATTGCATATTATTTATATTCGGCAAAAAAATTGCAACTAAAGAACACACAAATATTTTTAACATATGTATGAGATTTTGAAATACGTAAGATTGGACAAGGCGCAGATGGGACATAGCATTGAGCATTGTGCATGTTTGGCTATCGTTTCAATGATAGATGATCATATGATCATAAGTTTTATTTGTTGAGAATATACAGGGTGGTCCGAATTGTTTTAGGGAAACTTCGGCAACATATTCTGCAGGTGATGTACAGTAAAGTTCGGTATAAATGTATATGAACAAAGTTATTTTCGAGGATATTATATGTAGAAATTTCATTTTTATTCCATTTTTTTTTTTTTTTTATTTTTTTAAAATGGTGGAACAATTTATGTTTTGTATAGAAATTTGATTTTGATGTTAATATGACTTCTACTAGTAGAGAGCGCTACCTACATATTTTAACTGGTTTGAAGAGTAATAACTTTCGTCCGTACCAGAAAACTAAACCACTGAGTAAAAAATAAACATTTCACGACAAGTTTTTACATGAAAAGGGTCTTTTAAAAATCACTACGAGCAATGGTTTCGAGATATTTGGAATCGAAATTAATAATACCCATCTAACAAGCATAGCTTAGAGACGAGAAATATAAAATAACACGCGACCGGTGCTATCCCAAGTCTCTTCCTATATTGTACAACTGTACCTGTCATCACTACATAAATTAAAACATGTTGACTAAATACATAACTGAAATCATAAATTTGAAATGATTTTTTGTGTCAAAAGTTCAACAGGAACTGTTTTATCATCATTGTTTACAGAAAAATTTATGATTAATTTAGAAAAATAAAAATTTCCAAATTCTATTATTTCAGTGAAATAACTATCTACTCAACGTAAGTTTTTTTCGTCAATGACATGTATTGACTATTTTCATTCTAAATATTTTAAAACGGTTGCTCATAGCGATTTTAACAAAGAGATATTTTACGTAAAAAGTCACAGGATACATTTTGCTCGGTAGTTTTACACAACGACAAAAGTTAATAAGAGCTTCAAAAACAGTTAAACACATGAAGGTGACGCCCCCTACAAGTGGAGTCATATTGACATCAAAATCAATTTTCCTACATTAAAAAAAAAAAAACTCCCAGACATCAATTTTCATCCAAATATCATGCCTACTTCATAAATTATTTAAAACAATCGAAATAGAAATGAAACTTCTACACCCTGTATCTCCGAAACTAAGCATTTTAAGACATACATTTATACGAACTTTTTTTACTTATTTTTATCTACAGAATATGCTGCCGAAGTTTCCGGAATACAGTTCTGACCACCCTGTATACAGATGTGTCAATGTTTTTACTACATAGGTAATAAAAGGTACATACTAATAATAATATCACCTGTATTTCAATTCACTTACATATATTGCACTTAATCCCGGCTTTTTTTGGTATTGAATTCAATTTTACCATGGGTGTGTTTCCTATTAAAGACAGAACGTTGGGCACAATTTTCTCGGTCCTTTTCCTAAAATAGAAAAATGTTAGGTACCATTTTTATTAAGGTAAGTAATTCAATATACAGGGTGGCCCATCGAAAACGTTCCGCAAGGCATAACGGCTAGGGTATTTGTTTTTTCAAAAAATCCAAAAACACGTCAATTCTGAATAACTTGCGGGGTCACTTCGCGACAAACATCAATAATTCGTCTTCGCAGGTCTCCTAATGAGGCGGGTGAAGTGCTATACACTTTACTTTTTATGTATCCCCATAGAAAAAAGTCTAAAGGAGTCAAGCCGGGTGACCGGGGAGGCCACTCAACTGCACCCCTTCGTCCTATCCAACGACCGGTTATTGTTTAAATAATTACGCACATCTTGAGAGTAATGTGGAGGCGCACCGTCTTGTTGAAATATTAGTTCCGCTTCAACGTATCCAGGATTGTTCTCTATAATGTCAGTTAGGGCTAGGTCGATGGTATTTTCCAGTAAATCCAAGTACATATCACCATAATTGTTAAAAAGTTTAACGATATTGAAAAGAACTTCAACCGCTTCAACGCCCAAGTCACAGAATAGCTATCTAGCAACTACTGCACCTGATCGTTCAACCTTCTGACAAGGGAAAAAATGCGTAAACATCTAGAAATAATAAGAAAAAACTGCAAATTGGTCGAAGGAATTTATCCTTATCGTTACTCTGATAAATGTTTAAATAAAATTTTCAAATTTCAATCCTTCATATTTTCTCAATGACTTGACCGATTTTCAAAACGAAGTGGAAAGTATAGAGAATAGAAAGCTCTTTTAATTGCGGTACAACTTGACACCCCTTCCCATTTGAAAAAATTGGGATGATTAACCTCTGCTTAGAGGGTTGAAGATTTTGCAATCATTTTGGGGCAAAAAGTTGTCCCTCCTCACAAACAAAATTGACGTGTTTTGAATTCTGAAAAAAAATTACCCTGGCCGTTATGTCTTGCGGAACGTTTCGATGGGCCACCCTGTATATGTTAAGGATAATGATGTACTCGTATACATTTATGACAATATCTAGCCACTAACGTAAGTGCTCAATATCATCAGATAATATCGTCATTGCAGAGATTTTTACGAAAATGGCCATGAATTAAGGGTAATGTTAAAAATGTTACTCTTTACTGGCTTTTGTCAGTCATTCTCCGGACAACAACGTTATTGACCATATACTAAAATAAGAAATGTTGAAATACAACAGCCATCAGCAGCAACAACAAATATAACAGCTAACATCTCAATGTTTCTGTTAGACCTTTCCACTGGAACCGGACATTCAATTTTAAAATCAAGAAATTCCAAGCAAACGAAATTCGTATTAAAATTTAATGAATAGCACAGAGAATCACGAATCATAATAATTAAAAAATAATAATAATTAAATTAATAATAAATTAAAACAATAATTGGCATAAAAAATATCAAGGTACCCCAAAAGTGGCTCACCATAACTTCTTTGTGTTTTTAGATAAAAGAATGAGATTTAGTATGAAAGTATATGAAATAAATTAAGATTGATTGATGTATTACATTCTTTTCGACGGCTCCTGTTTCAACTGAAACGACTAGCTTTGATTTTAAATGACACCCCTCGGTATCTTTAGTTTATTCGATGAAAATTCACCTTGGAATAGAATGACATCATATATCAACTTTTGACATTTTCGCTTAAAACAAAATTATAAATAAAAATAAAGAAATTTTATTTATTTTTTATTTATATTTGGAAAAAGCACGTTTTTCCAAAAAAAAATTTTACGAATAATTTGGTACCACACACTATCATTCTATTTCGTGTCAAATTGTCGTTATGAATCGCATATTGCAATTTTAAATAAACCATATTGGAAAATGTCTAAAGTTGACATCTGCTATGTCATTCTATTAAGAGTGTCATTTTCTATCGAATAAAGCAACATAGTGAGGTTGCCATTTAAAAATTAAAAGTTGTAGTCATTTCCCAGGAAAACAGGAAAGGATCGAAAACAATTGATATGTCAATCAATCCCAATTTTGTCATATTACTATCAAGCCAAAATCCAAATCTCGATTTTATCTGAAAATATAAAAGCTATAGGGTGAGCCATTTTGAGACGTAATCGATATAAAAAAAATAATTTAAATACATATTTACATTACTCTTTTAAATTGTAATTGTAATAATTTTTGAATTTCTAAGCATGTATCATCTAAAACGCTAAAAGTAAAATAACATAATAAAAGTAAAATAAATAATAAAAAATAATTTAAAAAATATTTTAACACCTGTATATTTTAGTTCTTGAAAGACTTATCTTCCACTCAAACTGCCAAGTAGCGATAAAATAATTACGTTATTTATAAATTAAACGGTGCATATAAAATGCATGCTTTAATTAGTGTTACTATATAAATTAATAGTTATTAGTTCAAATAATGAATTAGTTTCAGGTGAAATGGACTAAAGGAAACAGTAAAAAAAGGAATCTGATTTTGTTTAATTAAATTTATTCACTCAATCTAAAAGAATGTATACAGTAGTAGATTAGATTAATTGATAATAAAAATGAAGAAATGAAAAGCCTTTAATTAGGTATTGAAAAGCATAAGAAAGAAAATGAAATTTTACAATATTCTCTGTCAGTTAAAAAAAAAATACTGATCAATTAAAATTAATGAATTAGTTTCAGGCTTATGGATCAAAAGGAAACAGTAAAAAAAGGAATGCGGGATTTTGTTTAATTAAATTTAATCTTACCAATCTTGTGTAGAGTGGGGATAAAATACCCCTTTCTTAAGTGCATCTTTAGTCCAAGTGCATTGTCTTGTAGCGTCAGGTGGCAATAAACTTTTCCATTTTATTGGTGCAAATATAGATAATTTTCCCATCATCATCCACAGTGCATCCGAGATGATTAGAATATCCATTCATAGCACACTTAACTTCATTTTTCTCTTTACAAGATCCCATTTTGAGATTTCTGCAACAAATTTCAATCGAATAATTCGTATAATGAACTACTGCAAAGGTATCACGAAATGCCGACAGATAATCACCTAATATCAATTTCACTTTGTGTTCATGTGTCATTTCAGTCGAACAAAATTAGGGATAATAATGGATTTAATTTAATATTTACAGAAATTAAGAGCTTTTAGAGTACTAGTTGACAAGTAGTGAGTAGAATTTCATTTTAACGAATTTAAAACCCAATCTCCAGAACATTGTTATATTTGTTTAAATTATAAATTAATTTTTTTATATAAAACAATAATAATGAAAATACATTTTCCTTTAAGTAAGTAAATTATTAAATTGTTATGCAACCCCGTCTAAAAGAGACTCATTTTGGGCTATCAAATCGTCAATCAAATGGCGGCAAATTAAAGGCTATTATTTATCCCTTTATATATTGATGATCGCTAAATCGACCACTTTAATTTAATTGGCGCGAAAAGTTAACGTAAGCGGTTGAATATTTGACCAGTAACATAAGATACAACATTTAATGAACAGTTCTTCCATAAAATCAATAAAATGAAAAAATATACGAAATAATATACATTTACTGATTTCTTTCGAAAATCGACAACTATGAAACTATGATCCCTTCCCGGACACAAACGGTACATTGTGAGACAGGAAATTCTAGAGTGAAACAAGCCCTATAACATAGGATACAACATTTTAATGAACAGTATGGAAATGAAAATATAAAATTACACCAATCACAAGCACTAGAATCGTACATCCGATGAACGGAGGCATGAAAATGCAATAAATTTAAAAACTGCGTAATAACCAATCGAAGTCTTCAAAAAAATAAATTTAACCAATAAAATTAATATCGTATCATCGTATCGTTATATTTTCGACCGTTTAATTCCCATTGCAGGTTACGGCTGAAGTCTCCCAGGTTTTTATACAGATAATTTGATTTAAATAAATTTAGTGGTAAAATCCCCGTTATTCCTTTAGGTATTCCCGCGTCTTATAAGCGGTAATAAAGTCACTTGAAGTAAAGTTTTATTTCCAAAATCAAGACGGCGGCGCTGAGCTTTACGAGGACGCGGGACCTGCGACAATGTACTTAACGGTTTGACGTTAATTTGCGCCGAAGAAATTCACGAAATACCGCGTCGCATAATCGTCGTGTAATCGCGACAGAACTGCTCGTAAAATGGGCTCTTAAATCTGGCACGTTTCAATACAGGGTTGTTTTGCGAATAATTTTACGACAATTCGTTGTTCGTGAGTAGTTTTTCGAATTAGGGTGTCCGTTATTTACCAGGTTAATCATTTCTCTCACAGCAATACGTAACTGAACGAAGCAATACCG
>NW_022147063.1:10802-32515 GCF_002938485.1 Sitophilus oryzae | reverse complement strand
TACAAACTAAATCTCGGGCCAATAATGCGCATTCTGTGTGGCCATTTCTTTAATCATTGCTTTAGTAATGTAGAAATTATAATAAAATATTTTTAAACTGGAAATTGATCCTGCCTCCAATCAAAAATAAAAGAGGATTTGTCTATTTCAACCAAATATAAATTTAAAAAAAATAGGTATAGTATAGACAAAGCTTTAGACATAATTCCAATATAAGTTGCTTATGCATCTCTAATGTTAGTACATATGGTAATAGCAAAACAATTCCCAATGCACGTGATCAACTTTGAGTAACAAGCGATGGCGACAGCGCTGCCAGATTGTGATGGATTTATGAGATGAATCTTAATTTAAAAGAGACAAACAATATATGTATTATATCATTTTTTTTTTTTTTTTTTTTTTTATATTTTAAATATTAATTCTAATAACTAATATTTTAGTAATATTAGTAGACTTATTTGCTTTATAGCTTATTTTAGTTATTACATATTGGCAAAAACTAGTCCATTATGAAGATTATTCTAAGCGTTATTATGGGTTATTTATTTATTTATTGATGTACATTTTACAACGCCATAAGTGGTAATAACAAGTGAGAGGGTGCTATTAATGCATAAACTAATAATCACAGAATTTAATTAAAACTAACGTAGAAATAACTTTGAAAGTGGTGTAATGTGCTTATCAATCAAACTTATTTCTCTGACTGCAGTCAAGGGTAATAAAGGACCTTTATTGTCACGTTCTCGTTCAATATAGTTTATCAGGGAAGCTATAAGCTTTTTGCTTGGACTGTTTAAATACTTCGGCATATTTTCAACACACAATTTCAAGAGATACAATACAAAAACTAGAAAATTTAGTTCTTCAAAGAACTGTTTGTGCTTAAAAGTGCAATTTTAAAAAAATACTATGAAAATTGGCAAAAAAAATGAGAATTACTCACAGAGATTCAACAACAACATGATATGATACAAAATAATGACTGACATTAGAATAATAATTGTCAAATAATAAATGACAACCTTGCTGAAAACGGCGCAATGTGACTATGTGACCAACATAGCGATAATAAAATTCGGTTTAAACTAATTTTTGCAGCTTTAGTCTAAATAAAATATCTGTTAGAATCATTTGCTCTATAAAGTCAAACGAAGAGCTGCTCGGTATATTAAATTATACATCAAATTTAAACATTTTGCCAAAATTTCATTTAGTCAGGTTTATAGACTTTAGTGTCAATGTCGATATGATTGATGACGTGCATCGGAAAATGTTTTGCGATTAAAATACATCATCAGATTTTTACTTAATATATCATATTTCTGAAATAGACATTTCCCTAAAAATATTTAATAGTTTAAAACCAAATCATTGAATAAAATTAACCATGATTTTTTATTCTAAACTTGAAACCTAGTTACGACATAATTAAAAACGTTTGATGGTACTCAAACATCGGCAGGTACTTAAACACATATTCGGTGACCTAGTTTCCGGCATATCCGGCGCGCACACATGAAAGAAAAAACGAAAGCGTCGTCTTTCTTCAGCCAAGCCCGCAGAATGGCTTACTAGCGGCGGTACCGGAGCTCACGCGGCCGACCGTACTTCTGTTTCTTCGTTCTCTCGTCGTACCGTGACGCCAGTGCTTCTCTCTGTCACTTTCCTCCGGCACCGCGACGACGGTTCTAGCGGCGTCGACAGCGTCGTTCGTCTCGAAGACGTTCTTCCGGTTTCAAGGTCGAATAAAGTGTGCGAAGGCGGCGGTACTGGAACGCATCTTATGCATCATTGGTACGTCGGCGAGTCGTTTGTTCGTTTATAGTACATCTGCTCGATATCATGACCCTGGCAGGCTCAAGGTTGATCCTATTTGCTGCGTTGCTGGTCTGTCAGTGTTCTGTGGGTCGGTTCGGCAACCCTGGATTTCGAATAGGACGTGGTGAGTTTGGTTTATTTTTTGGTGGGGGTTTTTAGTTTTAATCCATGAAATAAAGAAAACTTTGACAAATTTGATTCCTGGATAGTGCCTGTGAATTTTACATTATAGAATAATATTATAATGTTTTTCTGTTTTAAAATTTATAATAGTTCTTTGAATAAAGCTCTGTATTTTTAAATAATTAATTCTAAACTTTGAATAGTAGTTGTCTACCTTGCTATCTGTAGAAGCAAGATCTAAGTGTTGAGAGCTGTATCTGTATATTTAAGAGAATGTTTGTCAATTTCTTTTTTCTAATTTTTAACTTTATTTGCTATGCTTACTCCATTTTTTTGCTTTTTCATTGATTCCAAACTAAACTATTTTCGATATTTCTACCGATCCTGATACCTTTTTTCGCCTTGAAGACCTTCTTCCAGGTTAAATATACTATGCATCTTATACATCAAGAAAGGGCGCATCCAGGATTCGGAAAATAACTAGTCCCCCCTCGGGGGAGGGGGCTAGACACAAAATTTTACTCAAAGTACATACTTCAGGGGTGCAACTTTGTTCATGTTTCAAAGCGATAGCAAAGTAATTTGTAGCTGGATGCACTATGTTCAGTCTAGACACGTGTGCAAGAGTGTGATAGTGATACCATATTTCGCAGCATTTGAGCGACAATAGTTTTGCAATGAACATAGTATCGATCTGGTTTCGACATCGCTTCTAAACGATCGGTTGCTAACTTGAACAAAGTTGTACCCCAGAGTCGTTTGTGACTAAAGAAATTAATAATATCGTATTACTTGGCTGAACCCAAGGGCCCCCTCCCCCCTTGGATTCCCTTGAGCCGCCGAAGCCTCTTAATTAGCGATGGGAACTATCGAATGAATTAGACTATCGAATGGTTAATGAATGAATGATTTCAACTATCGAATGGTTTTATTCGAATAAAATCATTCATTCATTTGTATACTAAAGCATATGTGACAACCTCGCCGTGCGACCAAATGGTTATCGTTGTGCCACGACTATCGAATGCTTTTGATAAATGAAAAATGATATTTAGTATTCGTTTGATTTTGTATGCGTCAGTGGCATTATTTGTTCTTCAAATTTTTATACGGCGAAGTTATAAATACTGTGCTATTTTTGCGTTTATTAAAATAGTTAAAATACTAAAAATAGTAGTTTTTAATTTTATTTATTGACGATTGTGTGCATGTGCAGGTGGTCAAATTTTCCGAAAATTTGTATGGTTTTCCGTAGTCTATATGGTATATGATTTATTTTAATAGGAAATTTTTAGTAGCATTTTTAAGAGAGATGATATGAACTTTTGAATTAATTTTAAAAATACATATTTGTATTTTAGATGTTTTAATAATATGAATTAGTTGAACTCAATAATCATATTTAAGTAATGTGGTTAAGTAAATGGTTATCGAACTCAAACTATGGGTGAGAAAATTAAAATGAAAGTTTACGTGTCAATTTAAAAAAATTAACGATGTTTGTATTTTGTTTATGCTAATTTTCTTACATGTAGTTTTTTGCGAAGAAATATTTCATTTATTTTTAAAGTAAATGCCAGTAAAAGTAAATATAATTTTAAATAGTAATATAAAGCACCTAATATAAATAATTTTGATTTCTAATTTTTTATTTATATTTTCGTTCAATACACTGCATGCTTAGAAAGTAATAAATGTTTATATTTCATGATTTTAAAATTTGTTGTTAATATAACAAATTAGTTCTGTAATTATTATTTAATAAATAACGTTGCCAAAAATTTAGAACTATATTATTTTAAATAGGATCTAATATAAATAATTTTGACATCTAATTTGTTGTTTATATTTGCTGCTACTAAAAAAAATATTTATATTAAATCATTTTAAATTTTTGTTGTTAATAGGTATAACAAATTATTGCTGTTATTATTAGCAACCTACGTCGCTGGGCGACAACTAAAATTCGGTTAATATTCTATTATTACTGTCAGTCTACAGCCAGATAAATGGAATTTCATACTGCCGTGATAGATGGTTTTGCTGCCGGAATTACTAGAATGCAATATTTCAAGGCAGATGATGGGATCTATTCGATAATTTTTATTCGAATAGTTTTCAACGAATGTTTTCTTACTATCGAATTATTCGAATGAATTGCAACTATCGAATGTTTCGATAGTATTCATTCGATAGTTCCCACTACTACTTTTAATGGTGGTGCGCCAGGAACTCATTAATTGCCTTGGAATACATTATTTACTTGATATCATGACTTCTGAAATAAATCCCAGGATGAAACTTAATCGCTGCTTGTTTGACTGTAAATGTTTTGTAGGTTAGATTGGAATAGATTTTTCGAGGTGGTTATCGACCTGATCCATTGCGACCTTTTCAGATCTGGTCTGGACACCGGTGATTCTCATGCCTATCCTTTTCAAACTTCTGTAACTTAGAGACTGAACTCTCCATAATATAGCTCTTTATCAATAGCTTATCATTGCCTAATACAAAAAAAAAAAAAAAAAAAAATAATGATAAAATTTAACGTTAGAAATCTTAATATCTAAGTTGTCAATCCAATTAACAGCCGATGGGGTGACCTCCAGGAAGTCTGCAACCGTGCAGTTGCTTTGCCTGTTGCCACATTCATAAGCCAGTTTGTGGCTCTCCACAATCATTTGCGCAGGGAGTATGCGCAGACGCCGCACTCGGTAGGACACGATTTAGGCGGCACCACTTCGGTTTCCTGTTATTACCGATTTAGGAACCGTCCTGGAAACGCCGCGGCGCGTACTGGAAATGAAATGAAATATAACTACATATTTTTCCTTCTGCGTATGCGTGCGGCGTTCTACCGGAACCGGTTCCGAATCAGTAAACTGAGAAAAAAGCTCATGTAAAGCCAGGAACTTCCTTATTTGTACGGAGCGTTATAGATGTCCGCAGGCACTTTAGTAGTGCTCTCTAAACTCTAGTAGTGCACTCTGTGTGTTTCAAATCGAAACTGTTGGTAGTGGCAAGCAGTCCTGGAACCACTACACAAATTAACGCCTACAACAGATGAAGACACCGAATTACGCTTTCAGGTTTCTGTGACCTTCGTAAAGAGTTCATAGACAATACGCATCAATGTATAGTTTAGGTTAATATTTGTTTGGGTGAAATAATCTGCGCAATATATT
Source organism: Sitophilus oryzae (assembly GCF_002938485.1). Lineage (NCBI taxonomy): Eukaryota > Metazoa > Arthropoda > Insecta > Coleoptera > Curculionidae > Sitophilus > Sitophilus oryzae. The sequence continues at coordinate 27,383 of NW_022147063.1, read as the reverse complement.
TATCGAGGGCATACAAAGCTCCACAGACTTTGGATATACGAAAATCAGTCCCATTTGGCGTCGCAATTTTCCACCGCAAAGGTAGTTTTTAAATTTGGTCATCTATTGACTTATTTAGCGATAAGTTTATAGCTATAGCAACTACTGTGACAGTGAAAAGCTGTAGTTTTTAATAGAAAATACTGAAGACATAATTGTTTGATAGCTGAGTTTCCAATCACCGGATTTCTAATAATATTAAAATAAATTTTATTACAAAAGGATGAACTAAAATTGTTAGTATCATTCAAAACAAGACGGAAATTCCAAAATTGTATCAGTCAATTCCCTCATTTCTGGTGAATATTAGAGTAGAATAATATCGTACCCAGCTCATTCAAAGCTCTGCCCATCTTTAAGAAAGATTTGAAATCATTGTTTACGTTGGGCCTTAATGCCGGTACCTCCGGATGGTGTATTAGTATTAATGGTACATTATAATAATAATAAATTTATATCATAGTGTGTATTTAAAACTACTGAAAACTTGCTTTGGAATTGGTGGTATAACAAATTTTGTTTTTTAATCAAAAAAATTTTTTTTAAATATTTATTAGCAATCAAAATATTTAATGGTCCTGAAAAGGGACCTTCGAACTCCCATGTTCGTCAAGAATTGTAGGTAATGGGTAAACGGGAAAAAATGGAGATAATGAAATTTAAAATTACAAGAATTGTTCCAGGTGCAGCACCCTCTTGGCAGACGTGAAACGATCGCAAATCCCCTCCTCCCATTGGATAACATATCAGGGGTGACAGTGTCAATGGCATTAAATATTTTCTGACTTAACTGCTCCAAGTTTTGAATTTCTTCATGGCCGTAAATTTAGATTTTATGTACCCTTATAAAAAGAAATCATTCACAGAGAAGTCAGGTGAAATTAAACGTCAGTCTAAAAAAAACTATATTTAAAAAAAAAAAAAAAAATTTGGACACACGCTAAATGGACTTGATTTTCCTATATCACGAAGTCTGTGGACTTTTCATATATCTCGGTGGAACAGACAGATGTCGTCGTATATCAGCAGAGATTGGGAAAAAAGGAACTCTGTTTATGAGTATAAAAAATTATTTATTTAACAAAATTTAGTGCAAGATGTGACAAGGAAAGCGTTGCATTTCTATTGGTTCTATCGAACTTTTGTAGTTTATAGAACTATATAAATCTTTATTTTTGTAAACTTTAATGCACTTAAAATATTTTCAATCTAATAAATAATTTAATGATGTAAAAAAAAGGAATTTTCACACATGGGTGGTCAAATTCTAGTTTTCATTCGGCATAATGAGCGACCTGATGTTTTCTTCAGTGCAAAATTTAATATAAATAATTTTTTCCAACCTGTATAAATGGAAATGAATAGATTTTCCACTTTCCTTGTGATCCAAAGAACTTAAAATGGGTAAATAATTTGAGTTATCCGAGATTTGGGATTCTTTTGCCAATTTTAGACAAATATCACATTGATGTATTTGGAGACCCTTTTTAATGATGTAGTCAAACATAATTAAAGGCATTTGGAGTTGAAAACATTTCTCGGAGGCTGTTTGATATAATGAAAACTATAGAATTTGTGAGAAATTTCCTCTTGTTACATCATTAAATGATTTATTAGATTAAATCATGATAAAGGATTTACAAAATAAAGAACTATCATAGATCAAAAGTCCGATAAAGGAACCAATAAGAAGAGTAACTATTACAATCACGACCCTGATAGAATTTTTAATTAAGTATCAAAATAATTTTATACTATAAATATCTTTTCTTTCCTTATAAATAAACACATTAGCATCCCATTTTAAATAAAGATATACCGTTGCAAACTTTAGTAACAGTTCAAAGTTCAACAAAAATCCTACGCGTTTTTAGAAACGTATAACCACGCACTATGTCATTCCAGAAAGCGAATACGACAGAGCATAGTTTTCCGGACTAAACGACTGATGTATTTACACCACTCAATAGGCGTGTCGGGTTTGCCGAGCGGTTTTCGATGCAGTCGCTTTCTTTCGCATCTGTTATACAGGTAATTTGGCGACCCTGGCTATGTCAATTAGCCTTATGGCGCTAGATTTTAGAAAGTGTTTTAGGCAGATCTGATATCTAAAGGTTGAACAATATCGCAGCAAGCCGTTGTTAAATACTTTCTTTTTACTAGATCCATTATCCATATGAACTTGGAAGGTTCGATTGCTGAGCATGTTGTCGATGAGCCTTGTTATAGATTTTGCAACTAGTGGTTTTGAGGAGTTTGGTACGTTAGGCCCTGGCGCCAGACCTTGTCGTATGCTGCAGTTAGGTCTAGCAGATGAAGCGGCGATTTCTCATGCTTTTGGAATCCCGCCTCTATGAAAGTTGGTGAGACTCAGAACCTGGTCGTAGCAGCTTCGATTTTTCCGAAACCGAACTGCTCCATGGGAATGTGATGCACAATTGCGTCTGATATGCGGCTGTAACAAGCCTTTCCAGCAATTTGTAACAGGAGCTGAGCAGTGATATAGGTCTATAACTCTCCATATAGCTCATTATCAATAGTCTATCATTGTCTAGTGCCAGTCTGTCATTGCCAGCGAAAATATGTTCTATCGTTTCTTTTTCAGGTTGGTTTTAAACTGCGTCCGTCACTCTGGCAGCTTTAGACACTGTTAATTTACTTGCTCAATTGCTCTGTTGGTAGACCCACTACTGCTTTCACTGTCTTTCTGTCTTTTCAGCGTGGGTCTGTCGTGGGCTTTTGGTGAATGTTCTACTATAAGCTTTTTCGTTCTCCAATATTCTAGAGATTTCGGCTGCTTTAGATACCGCAAACGATGTGGTCCCTCTGGTGCATTGATGGGCCATTTTATCTTCCTTTTTGTTACCCTTGTGTCCCTCGTGCCATGGTACCCAACCTAACGTAACATTGCTACGCTCACCTAATATGTTCAGAGTACACATAATCTCACCTGGTCTAGAGATTGACCTTCGTGGAATGAGGCCTTTAAGCGCTACTTAACAGGTTGTCTGTGAAGATGGCCACTAAACGATGTGTTCTTTGCTGCCATATTATTTCTTGTAAACAATAGTTGATTGCCATTATTTCTGCCTGAACAATTGTGGTATCCTTAGATGGATAGGCTTATGGGGAAAGCTGTTCTTTGTTTCGGCTCTTCTATTCCTATCTCTACACCTTCCGACGTTCTTGAGCCATCTGTATACCAGGTTGCCTAAGCTTGAATGAATACACCTTCCCTTCCTGGTATTCCCAATACAGCGAATGTCTCCTTTAGCTCTTCGATTAACTTTAGTTTCAGCACTATTGACTTGACTATTGATAAGGCCTGCCAAAGACTTGGTCTGGCCCACAAACCTCGATATTTCATCCGAATGGATCCGCAGGCCAGAATTTTCTGTATTTTCGGTTTAGCATACCCAAAGTAGTAGATTTTTTGTTGATTTTATTAAAATGCATTTTTTTTTTTTTTTTTTTTTTTTTTTTTTTTTTTTTTTTTTTTTTAGAAAATACATTTTCAAATTGATCATAGGCTTTTAATGCAATCTAATAAAATAGAAATGTATTTCCTCATGCATCCTGTAGATGTGTTAATGTATGGCGATTTTTTTATTTTAAAGAACATAACATAAATAAACATAACATAAGTAAAAATTAAAAATAATCATACAGATAGTTTGGGGCCCTTTGGTTTTACCTTATTAAGTAATTGTTATCAGGTAGTAATTGCTAATTTTGAAGGTTAACTTGATATAATGTCATTTTAACAGAACGTCAACGGTTTTTGTAGACGTATCTGTTTTAAAAAACTAAAGTGTTCTCGAATAGATGAATTTAAATATTTTAAATAGTTTTTTTCTTTATTCTTTGTATTTTTTTTGCTTCCGACGACGGAAAGAGGTAAACTTTCCGAAACGTTAAGCATTTTTTTTGTTCGTTAGGCACATTTGTATATTTCCCTCTTTTTTGAAATCTTTGAAGATTTGTCCCTTATAGATAGGATGACCCTTTCTACTACTGGACGCTGTTTTTTTCGATCATACATAATTTAGTTATGTTTGGAAGAACTTGTCTACAGTCCACGTATTTAGATAGATTCAAAAATAATGATCTTTTTTATTTTATTTTTCTAGTTGTTTATTTAAATTAAGTCCAACAACAAAAATAAAAAAGTTTTATTAGCCAGCTTTATGGAATGTTAATATATTCACATTACTACAACTATATACTTAAAATTATAAACTTGTAAGCAAAGTCATAAAATTTAAAGTTGCTGATTAATAATAATAAAGTAGATGATTGATTACCTCTTGTTAAAGCAAGGCTTAATAATATCTTTCCACTATTATTCAAATAATTTTAGTGAAACCTAGAAGTTATATCAAACAGGCGTGATTTTTAGCTGGTTTTCTGTGCCAGTCGTTATCATATATTATTCAATTTTAGAATTAACAAGCGTAATAATGGTAATATACAGACATTCCAATTTATTGAAACTTTTGACGTTTATTGAAATGAATTAGCATATTGAATATTTATAGTAATTAATCAACTAATGTAAATTAAAATTTACGTTTAAATATCTACAAAATTATGTACTAGTATTAGTACCATAGAGTTTATTACTGAATGACTAATACTGTTATAGAGGCCTTTTAACACAATCCCTTCATTAAAAGTGTTTTAGGATCTAATATAGAAAGAAATTTGAATATTTTAGGTTTAGGATAGTTTAATAATTATATTAATATTAAGTTCTTTTTAAAATATGTTCCACTACCTAGCCTAGCACTTTCGGTTTAGCTAGAGGTATGCATTTGCACATTTTTAATAGAACTATCTATATATTTTCTATTTTTTTATTCTAAATGACATTTTAAAAGCACACAACTGGTCTATAGGCTTGGTGCATTCTCCGCCTGTAGGTACTGCCACCATCGGAAAATATATCGTAAACAACTAGTATACCGCAAAATAAAAACACTAAATCACCACAATACACCAAAACACTTTTACTCTTACACTGGACGCGCGTTTCGCTAACCATGTTAGCATCATCAGCAGATGATTATAAACTCTTATTTAAACTCTTTTCAGTTTATAATCATCTGCTGATGATGCTAACATGGTTAGCGAAACGCGCGTCCAGTGTAAAAGTAAAAGTGTTTTGGTGTATTGTGGTGATTTAGTGTTTTTATTTTGCTGTGTAACACCAAAGGTTCCAACCCTCAACTGCAAACTAGTATACCTATACAAATACACGGGTAAATAGCGAGTATAAGAAAAATTTATTATATATAATTATTCTAAAAGTGTTAATAAGTATAATTTGTGAAAATTCTAAAAGTAAAAATAAAAAAGAAAAACTTTTTAGATGAGTTCAACTACGCTAGCGAGTATAGTTTTAATCACTGGTTTTGAAGGTAAATAATAATTATAATTTTAGAAGATGTTCATAAAACATTTAATGACTAGTCGATTAAAAATTATACCATTAATATTGCAATAGTATATTATTCAACGAACATATAATGGTGGCTGTTATTTACGCGGATGAGGTTTTTTTTCCTACCTTCAGCAACTGCAAGATCCAATTTTACAGCAAGACAATGTCAGAATACGTATCGCTGCAGTTACTAGAAACTGGTTCCGACAACCTAATATAATCCTTTTTCCGTGGCCTGCAAGTTCACAAGACTTATGTATTAAACATTTCTGGCATGTGATAGAGGGTTGAGTTGAGGGAAGTGCAATGTTGAATGGGTTGCCACATCTTATACATGCACAACGTCTAAGTCACGACGTAACATTAGCCTGGAAGAACCTACTAAACGAATATGTCAAAATTTACATGGATACTTCTTATTGAATAATTGAGAATTCCTTTTAATAAATTCGTTTGAAAATGTCATCGATTTTATTATTCACTAGCGTGTACCAGCGACTTCGTTCGCGTCGAATTAATCATTTGTAATGGTGATGATAAAGCAAAGCAAGAATTTCCATTAACATACAAACTGGATAAAATTTTCTCACATTTACGTCAGCATGAGAAAAGACAAAATGGCGATATTATTATATAACTTGGTAATATTTGAGTGGTAGTTTCATCTCATTAGAATTTGACTTTCGAAAAATCCGTTTGCCAAAAATAAGCTTTTTACGTCAAGCAGTTTAAGCAGAATCGTGGTTAAGAAATTACCCAACTTTTTGGAACACCCTGTATGATTTTTTAAAAAATTTCAAAATATGTAAAAAAACCAAATAAATTATGCTTGTCCAGGCGTTTCCCGAAAGACTAACTGTTTTTTAAATAACAAATATTGTTATATTTGAAGGGCGTTTTCACCCTCTTGGAATTTGAGATTCGAGAAACCCCTCCTTATCGAACCTCTAAACCCCACAGTCAATCCGTTTGCCAAAAATCAGCTTTAAATGTCAAGCAGTTTAAGCAGAATCGTGATGGTCATATTTTATAAAACACCCTCAATAAATTTACACAACAAAATAAAACAACAAAATAAAACAAACATGTTTAAGAGTTTTTTTCCGAAAAACTCACCGGTTTTTAAATAAAAAATATTCTAATATTTGAGGGGTGGTTTCACCCCCTTAGAATTCGAGTTTCAAAAAATCCCTTTTTATCGAACCTCTACACCCTAAAGTCAATCTGTTTTCCAAAAATCAGCTTTTTACGTCAAGCGCTTTAAGCAGGATCGTGATTAATCAATGACCAAATTTTTCGAAACACTCTGTATACATTTTTAAAAAATCTTAAAATATATAAAAAAACAAAATAAAATATACGTGTTTAAGCGTTTTTTCGGAAACTTGGCCGTTTTTTAACTAAAAAATATTGTAATACTTGAGGGGTGGTTTCACCTCCTTGGAACTACAATTTCGAAAAATCCCTTCTTATCGAACCTCTACACCCTAGAATCAATCTGTATGCCAAAATTGAGCTTCTTACGTTGAGTGGTTTGAGCAGGATCGTGATTAATCAGTATGTCAGTCACTTAAGGATTTTATATATCAGTATAGATATGTAGTATTATTTTTTTTTTTTTTTTTTTTTTTTTTTTTTTCACTGCCTGTGAACAGGTTTAAAGCTGCCTTATCGGTCCATGGGGACAAGATAAGGTGCTATTGTTAATCACCTAGAAAGGAACGAACAATGTTAGCAGCATCAAGCAGCACAGATTTCTGCATTAGGCGGTAAGTATTTTCAGGTATTCCAATTACTTTTAATTGTTCTTTCAGGTTGACCGGGATAATTCCAATGGTCGAGACAATCAACGGGACTACCTGGACCGATTCCATTTGCCATATATTTTTTATTTCTATTCTCAAATCTTGATACTTTGTTATTTTTTCTGTAAACTTGCTTTGTATATTGTTGTTGTTAGGAATAGAAATATCAATTAGTAAAACTGGTTTTTTAATTTTATTTATAAGCGTGATGTCCGGTCTGTTACTTCTAACGGTTTTATTTGTTAAGATTGTTTTATCCCGGTATATTTTGAAACTATTATTTTCGACTACTGGTGGTGGATGATATTTGTAGTAGGGCTCTTGGATTTCTCGGTCAATGTTGAATTGTTTGAGGATCTCCAAGTAGATGATTGATGCGACTCTGTTGTGTTTTTCCAGATACTTTGTACTCGCAAGATTATTGCACCCTGATAAAATGTGTTCTATGTTTACACTTCCAGAATCACATCTACGGCACTTGTCTGATATATTCTCCTTTAGGATGAGTTTCCGGTAGTTGCGTGTTGGAATAACTTGGTCTTGCATAGCCACTATGAATCCCTCGGTTTCTGGGTAGAGATAACCCGATGTTAACCAGTGCAATGATGCCGCCTTTTCAATGTATGTTGATCTAGCTCATTTAGGTACCGTCCGTGTAACTCCTTGGCTCCCCAAGTAGCTATTTTATTAGTGATTGATGTAGGAGTTGGAAAAGCACCATATTGTTTCTACTGAGGTTCAAGGGGGTGTATTTGACATCAGCTGAAGACACCGTGACGTAAAGGTTGCTGTTCTTGGTATAAAAGTATTCTCTGAGGCTCTTTATTTGCTCCCGACAGACATTAACAACATCCAGTAAACCTCTACCTCCAAGATTTCGAGGGAGGGTCACCCGTTCCGTAGCGCTTCTTGGGTGGTGATTTTAAATTTGGTTAAGGTTGTTCGTACCAGGCGATTTAGGGATTCCAAGTCTGTATGGGTCCATTTGACTATTCCAAAAGAATATGTAAGAACCGGTAGGGCATAAGTGTTTATTGCTTTAAAGAGGTTCTTAGAATTCAAACCTGTCTTTAGAAGGGAGGTAAGTCGCAGTCGGAAGGCGGTCGATAGGCGGTTTTTAATAATTCCATGTTCTATTTTGTGTGTTTGTAGCATTCCAAGATATTTATACGGCTCAGTCGACATTGCGGAGATAATAGTTTTCTCATCTAGATTCAATTCTGGTGTTTCGCATAGTTTTCCTCTTATGATTGAAACAGTCTGACATTTGCTCGTACCAAAGGTCATTCCAATATCTGCGCTGATTTTACGAACGGTACGCAAAAGATTTTCAAGTTGGTTTTTTGTTGCAGCATATATCTTCAAGTCATCCATGTATAGTAGGTGTGTAATGAGATGACGTCTGTTTCTCGTTCGTAGTGAGAATCCATAACCTGTTTCATGATTATCCGCGATAGTGGATTTAAGGCTAGACAAAACCAAAGGGCGCTAAAAGAATCCCCTTGGAATATCCCTCTACGAATTGAAATTTTTGGCGATGTTATGTCAAAGGGAGCAGACCTGAGGTTGAGGGAGGTCGTCCATGAAGGCATGATCTCTTTAAAGAATCGGCAGATTTTGGGGTCAACATTGCAGATTTCTAGAACTTGCAACAGCCAGCTGTGTGGTATGGAGTCGAACGCTTTCTGATAGTCAATATAGCCCATGAAGAGATTTCTTTTGTTATGTCTGGCTTGCTACAAAACCACCGAGTCCATTACAAGCTGTTCCTTAGAGCCCATTGCCCTGCTTTTGCAACCTTTTTGCTCTTCATGTAGGATGTTATTGGTGACCAGGTAGGTATATATTTTACTGCTAATGCAGCTTGAAAATATCCTATAAATTGATGGAAGGCAGGTGATGGGTCGATATTGGGAAGGATTATCTGGGTTTTTTGTTTTTGGTAGAAGGTGAGTAATTCCCTCCGTTAGAAAGACGGGCATTTTATTGGGGTCAATCAAAGTTTCAGTAAATTCTCTCGCTAGGTGGTTGTAAGTAGCGGAAAATTTCTTGAGCCAAAAGTTGTGAATTCCGTCATGCCCTGGACTTCTCCAATTAGGTAATTTTTTTATTGCACTTTCAACGTCGCGCAAGGTAATTATTGTGTCTTCCATTCTTACGTTCTGATGTTTTTCACGCTCCTGGTTTATCCATGCGGCATTTATTTGATGCTCTCCTTGAGACGACCAGATGTTGTTCCAGTATTGATTTAGTTGGTTTGAGTCTATGGCATTTGGATGTTGGGGGTTTTCTTTATTTGCCTTATTTCCAAGGTTGCGGTAGAAGCACCTCTCGTTTTGGGTGAATTGGGCGTTGTGCATCCGTCGTAGGTGGCTTCGTTTGTACCGTTTGAGTTTGTCTGTATGTACTGCTAGCTGTTGTTTTAATGAATTTAGAGTATCGATAACAAAGTCTTTCTGGGTTTGGCCGCTTAGTTGACGGAATCTAGTCGTTATGTCTTCTGATATCTTCTTTAAAAGGTTTCACTATCGTTTCCTTTAGAAAGTTGTTGCATGCGACCTATGTCTCTACGTAATCTGCTGATTTTGTCAGACATTCTTTTTTCCCAGGGTGGTATAGGTTTCTTATTTTCCTTAGGACGTTGGGCTACATCTTGACCATTTTGTGTAAGACAAGTTAGGGCCGCACAGTATATATGTACATGTATTTCTTCTAAATTGAAACTGGTTTTCAGTTTATCACATAGGATAGCGTTGACTCTCTCGATGATTGTTGCTGTTTGTGCTGTGTATTTTATTTTCAGAAGTGATGGTCTGAGGTTGGGGTTGGAGCCATAAAACTTAATTAGGTTTGATTGGTATAGATAATCCAGTTGGGTTTGTTCGGTCGGTAGTGTAATCTCTGTCGGTAGTGCAGTCTCTGTCTCTGCTTCAGGTATTCTTTCGTTCTGCGGTGGTTGTGGCGGTATGTCAATAGTTGTTTCTAGGTTGATTTCTAGTCTTATTTGTTCCTTGATTCTGGCCAGTGTCTCTTGAGAAAGGAGATTCCTACTTACTATGGTCCTGCGTTGATCTGCGATGCGTTGCTCGCTTAAGTGTTTAAGATTTGGGAAAACCTTTATAAATTGTGCATACAATCTGCCACGATACATTGTAAAGTCCGTCTCCAGGTTAGTAACTTTATAGTACAGTCGCATGATTTCACTATTTTCGGCGTTGATCCATGTCTTGCGACGTACCGTTGGTAGTTGCTCAGTACCATCTTCGGTGGGAACAGGTGTGTCCGGTTCAGCACTTGAAGATGAAGGATGTCCTATTTCTTGCGTTTGGGTGAGTGTAAATCTCGGGGCAGCATCACCCGCCATGCTGACACCCTCGACAAGCTGCGGATTTGGACGATTCCGAAAGGGACCAGCCCGCTGTCCCCCCTCGCCCTGAGAATATCGTTTATTTCTTGTATTCACCATGTTTACCATAGGTTTGGTTGCATTTTTTACCTAACTGCCAGGTTGGGAAAGGTTGCAGGATAAGGGTAAGTGGAATTTTAGGAGAGCGTGGAAAGATAGGAGGTTAGGATAGGTCAGCGGACAGCTGGCGATACTGGCAGTACCGTTTCCGCATACGATAGCGGTAGGTATACTGCTGGCTACGGTACCCTTGCCGGCCAGACTTTATGTAGTATGTAGTATTGTAATGTAGTATTATTATTATTATTATTATTATTATTTACACAATAGAAAGCGGTATAAAAATACCGATGAGTCTACCGTCTTTTTATGTTGCGCGTAATCTTTTCGAGTTTACTGGCCGTAATGCAAATGTACAGAACTCAAGGTATTCATTTCTTGATCAATTTTGTTTTTAAATGAGTTGAGAGTTGGTACTGAAACACTTTCTTCTGACAGCGAGTTCCACGGGTACACTATGCGGTTAGTCAAAAAATTTTTTCGCTGGAGTTTGGACGATCTTTCCTTTTCCAGGCGTCTGCTGTGGCCTCTAAGTTGTGGAGTTTGGCAAGGATGGTATATATTTAATGGGCAAGTGTAGAAACAATTTAGAATTTTGTAAGTCTCTATCAAGTCCCCCCGCAAACGCCTCTGTTTTAATGTGGTGAGATTTAACATCGCAAGACGATCTTCATACTCTAGATCCTTAAGTTCATGGGGCATTTTTGTCACCTTGCGTTGAATTTTCTCGATGAGATCAATATCCTTCTGAAAATAGGGACTCCATATTATTTGACCATATTCTATTTTGGGTCTAATGTAGGACTTGTATATCTTTAAAATAAGATCAATAGAGCGGTCTTGAAATGCTCTTTGAATGAAATAAAGAAGAGAATTTGCTTTTTTAGTAATCTTTGATATATGCACATACCATTTTAGGTTTCCAGTAACTGTAATCCCTAGATCTTCCTGTTGTTCTACATGTCTTAGACTTAATTCATTTAGGGTGTAGGTTTTGTGCGTACAATTCATTCCAATGCTAAGAACAGTGCATTTGTCCTCATTCAGTTTCATTCTCCATTGTTTGGCCCAGGATTCCACCAACCTTAGATCATGCTGAAGATTGACGTAGCTCGTTTCGGGATTTGCATATAACTTTGTATCATCCGCAAAAAATATGATATTCGTTTTTATGCCTCTTGCCAGATCGCTGATATACAGGAGGAACAACAGTGGGCCCAAAGCACAGAGCCTTGAGGAACACCGCTGGTCACTTCTGTGTTTAGTTGAAAGAGAGATCCGTTTATTCTGACTTGGAAGTAGCGTCGGGTTAGGAAGTTTGATATAAGTTTGGAATAAATTCCCTCTTATGTGTCGTATAAGTTTGGTTTATAAAGAAGCATCTGGTGGGGTACTTTATCAAATGCCTTTTCAAAGTCAAGATAGATGACGTCTGTTTGTTGGTTTCTATCAAAGGCTGCTGTCCAATCGCTAAGACAAGATGTCATGTTCGTTATTGTGGATCGACCAGGAAGAAATCCATGCTGTGTGCTGGGTAAGACATCTTTTTCCATTAGGTATGGAGTAAGTGTGCGGATGATTACCTTTTCCATGCATTTACAGATGCAGCTAGTTAGACTAATTGGTCGGTAATTACCAGCTAACTGTCTGTCTCCCTTTTTGTGAAGCGGTGTAACGAAAGAAAGAGACCAAGTATCTGGAAATTTGCCAGATATTAGTAAATCATTAAATAGACATGCTAAAGGTTGTGCGAGGGCATGACAACATTTCTGAAGAAAAACAGTCGGTACACTATCTGGACCCGGGCTGCTGTCAGTTTTTAATGATTTTATGGCTTCGCTAACGTTGAGCTCTGTAAATTCTATGTTAGTAATCTCTTGCAGAAGCCTAGAACTCTGTGAAAGCGTTGGAATGTAAGAGTCATTGGTTGTCGTAAAGACTGATGCAAACCGGTGTGCAAATTCCTCAGCAATGTCACAGTCGTCCATGATAGGTAATCCATTGTTGGGGTTTTTAAGAGTGAAACTGGATACTTTTGTAGACAGAGTCCTATTAATATATTTAAAAAATTGTTTTGGTGAGCTGGAAGAGGCGATAGATTTTTCGTAGTTTTGTCTAGCACTGCGATTATGTTTTTTAGAGTGTTGTTTTCCGTCCTGTATGCAGTATAGTTTTCGGGTGTTGGCGATTTAATATATTTATCCCATAATTTTCGTTTGTTAGTAATTTTTTTAAAAATATTCTGATTTATCCATGGTTTTTTAGAATTTATTATTTTAGTTGTAAATGGGACAAATTTTGTAATAGCTTCGTCAATAATTTTGGTGATTTTTTCATATCTGTTTTCTTCCAAATGTGAAGGGTCAAAATTCAAGTTTTCTGCAAGAAATACATTTATTTGTTCATAGTTGGCTTTCCAAAAGTTTTGTTTTCGTATTTTATTGGTAGATCTAGTTGGATATTCGAGTTGCGTTTTTCCAGTAATAACCAAATGGTCACTGCGGCCCAATGGTGAATCACTTTCTATGTTGTAAATCAGTTTCTTATTATTTACTAGAAACAAATCCAGAAGCGCATCCTGATCACCCCTGAAACGTGTGGAAAAATCTATTATTTGATAAATATTCGTTTCATTAAAGCTGTCCAAAAACAGTTGATTTAGTTTCTCAGTTCTATATAGTGTTTTATTGTTCCAGTTGATTTCAGCATAATTGAAGTCTCCAGTGATGTAGACTGGTACGTCCTCTGCACACACCTCAGCTAATACATTTATCATATTCCTGTCTGATTCTTCGTTCGAGTGTGGTGGCCTATATATACATGCCACAATAAACCTTAAACCAGCAATTTTGATGTTCAGCCATACTGATTCAATAGGACTTATGGTTCTATATTTTTTGGATACACTAGAGTATATTTTCTGTCCATTCACTTGTTCCTTTACAAAAACACACACTCCACCGCCTCTTTGTTGATTGCGGTCTTCCCTAAAAATATTATAACCATTGATATCTATCAGACTGTTTCTAATGTCAGCATTCAACCAGGTTTCAGTTATTAATATGCATAGAGGATCGTGTTTTTTAATTGAGATAAAGAATTCGTCGACCTTATTTACTATGGAACATACATTGCTATACCAGAACGACGCCTCTAGAATTTGTTTATTTAGTTTTTTGGAGTTGTACTCTGATTAACTTTTACAAGCTTTGGTGTAAAATCAAAACCTTGATATCTAATTTTATAATTGTTTCTTCCTTCCTTGGTATGTTGTTCCAATTCAGGAGTTTTTTGAAAGATGGTTTCTTTTTGCATTGGTGTTTGGTCTCTCTTTATATATATTCCATCATTGTTCTGAAAGTTTGCTTTTTTGCTTCAAAATCGCCAAAACCGTCTCCTTGTCTTCAAACTGGACTTTTATTGGTCTTTTTTTATTGTGATCAACTTTTCCCAAACGATACATTTTAATGTTTTCTTTCGAAATATTTAGCTTAATGGGCTTAAGTATTTCAACTACTGTATATTGGGAAAATTTTCAGGTCAGGGGCTTGGAACATCCTCAAAAAGAAATTTTGCACTCCTCCAACTCCAGGTGTATGTCCCAATATACCAAACATTTACAATTTGGATTGGAAGGAGAAACGTTTGCTCAGAATGTAAAAGACCATACGTGGTATACTGATACTTCCAAAACCAAAGCAGGGACAGGGATAGGAGTATTTGGGCCGAAAACTAAATACTCCGAATCAATGGGCACCTACCCCAGCATCCTTCAGGCAGAAATTTACGCTATCGAAAGATGCGTACAATTTATCTTAGATAGGAACTATTGAAAACAGGAAATTGCCATCCTATCCGATAGTCAAGCAGCACTTAACGCGATCAACTCAGTAACCATCAATTCGAAGTTGGTCAGAGAATGCCGAGAGCAGCTCAACAAATTAGGCAAAGAATATTATAAAGTCCTCCTACTCTGGGTGCCTGCTCACCAAGGGAGTGAAGGCAATGAAAAAGCAAATGATCTAGCTAGAAAAGGAGCGAATACTCCACTAACTGGACCAGAACTGTTCTGTTCTCCAAATGGGAACCAACTGAAAGCGGAACTGAAGAATCTGGAAGACTCCATCCGTAACTTGGAATGGGTGTCCTCCAACGGTCTAAGACAAACGAAAAAATTCCTCAGGACTTACGACCGAGAAAAATCAAAGGTTTTCTTTGATTTAAGTAAAAACAATCTTCGGATTGTCAGGGGTTTCTAACAGGGGCACTGTTTCCTCAACGAACACCTCAGTAGACTGAAGCTGAGACATAACGGTAAATGCAGATTCTGTGGGGAGAAATTGAGGGAAACACCAGAACATCTTTTTATCACTGTTCGTGCCATAAACTTTGGTACGGCTGATGTCGGAGATGGAGGGCTGGACCAGTCTCGGATACTGGCTTTTGTCAAAGCCCTGAAACTGTATGACGAATTATAATTCATTATAACTCAAGAAAGGGAAACTCATAATAGATCTGTAACGTCCGGGTGATTACCGCCCTTCCTAAACATTCCACATTATTCATATTTATCCCAACTACTTCCCATAATATTAATAAAATATAATTACATTTGTAGGGGGGTGTAGGGGTTGCGCTGTAGAGGTAGCACCTTTCATCAAGGGCCGGGCGGTGGCACGCAACGATATTTTCGGTGTGTGGCCGGCGATGACTGGTCCTCGCAGGGCACCCAATTCTCATTCATGGCTCCACGTGCCACACCCTGGTAACTGTATCCACCTGCGGGCGAAACTGAATGAGGATAGCCAGATATGGCGAACAGCGTCTGTTCTCCATGTTAGGTGCGGCTGAATTGTATACAGTCGGGAAAGCAACGGGAAACTACCTGACTTACTCATATTCCCCAAGATATCACAATGGAAAAAGAAAACGAAACTATGGCCTTCAGTCCCGGGCACCCCTTAGATGGGGAGAGGGTGCCAAGAATCCCCCGGTCCATCAGCCTTAAAAGAATTGGCACTTGGAACGTGCAAAGCATGTACCAAGCCGGGAAAGCGGCAAATATAGTGAAGGAAATGAAACGGCTCCAAATTGACATTCTAGGATGTACAAGATGGCCAAACTAGGGGAACTGTGTTATAGATGAACACCCGAGGGGTGTCTCACTATTGGAATTACATGTACATTTTCTTGGCAGTCGCTGGCAGTCATTGGCAGTCTTACGGCAGTCGCCTATAATAATTACATGGCAGTCATAGGCAGTCTTCTTCGCAGTCATTGGCAGTCACTTGCGAGTAACATGATATTTTGGCAGTACATGTACATTTTTTACCCAAGTGAGACACCCCTCGTGAACACCACATATATTTTTCTGGAGATACTACTCCCAGAAACAGAAATGAGGTAGCAATAATCCTCAGCAAACAAACCAATAAAGCAGTAAAGGGATTCATTTCGGTTTCGAGTAGAGTTGCGCTAATCAAAATCAGAGCGAAACCATTCGACCTAAATGTCCCACAGGTATATGCACCGACGGCAGAAAGCAGTGAATAAGAAATAGAAGAATTCTACGAAGAACTGGGAATTGCCCTCAAAAACACAACAAAAGAAGAAATCAACATAATTTTGGGTGACATGAATGCCAAGATTGGACAAGGAATAGTGGAGAACGTAGTGGGACATTACGGATTGGGAGTGAGAAATGAGAGGGGAGAACGCTTAATAGAATTTTGCCAACAAACAGATTTTACATAAGAAGACTATACACTTGGAAATCTCCGGCTGACTGTAACCAGAGAATCGTGAGAAATCAAATTGATTTTGTGATG
>NW_022147063.1:0-10794 GCF_002938485.1 Sitophilus oryzae | reverse complement strand
CCATCAAAAAAGTTTTAAAAATTTCAAGGATTGCTGAGTTTTTTTGGAAAAAACGGATATTTTTGAAAATCAATTTTATTTTTCCTCTTGTTACTTTTTTAAAAAATAAAAAAAAAACGAATTGCCCATTCTCATAGCCACTTTATTAGGGCTATCTGATAGTATTTTTAGATTTTAAAATTAGCTGATAATTTGTGAGATACAGAGACCAACTTAATTTTTTTTAAATACGGACCTGCATTTTTTATTTCAGATTTTTAAAGAACCCGCTCTCCTGAGTACAATGATGTGCCACACTTAATATTTATTTTGTTTTGGAAATTTGGACACAATTTATCCGGTAATAGAGTCCGGCTCTATTTTTTTTATTATTTAATATATTCATTGTTACAATATTGATATTCTTTCAAACTTAACAGTGACGTGGGTTGAACACGGGAAATCAAATGCAATAAAATAAGAAAAAATGATATAAATAAAATGTAATATAAACAATCAAATCATTTCCCCGGAAGATGGATTGGAAATGATAATGGCCAGCGAGGTTCCTGGACCGTCTGATAACGTCAAGCAATTTGACAGGTCCAAATTTTACAAAAAGTGAAATCAAGACATCGGTAATTACAATAAAGAGTACAAAATGCATTCGAAAGTATAAGAAGATCTATTCAAAAGCTATGAATAAAATTGAACGAAAAATAAATCTGTGCAATAGGAAGGGTGGTAACCCTTTCGAACATGTAGACTATGTAAAGCATTTGAAACTAGTTTGTAGAAGTTAATTTATTCATAATAACTACGATTAATATTATGCAAATTATTAGACCGTACACAGAGAATTTCAAATTCACAATAAGAAAAGTTAAAAATAGTATCTTTAAATTGCTGGTCTGGATATTATTTATTTGAATCTTTGAATTGACTCAATTTTCCTTATTCAGTGTTAATTAGCACTGATCAATATTGATGCGATGAGAGATGAAAACAGAGTAGGAAATTTTTTTAAATAATAATTAAATAGTTTTGTTTCTGTTAAGGTGCCCAAAACAAAAAACAAGTATAAAGTGTGGCATATCATTGTACTCAGGAGACAGAGATTGCCTTTCTTGAGAAGCTGATACATGCTGTATTAGGCAAACGGGCTCAAATATAAATAAGGAAGGAAGAGAAATTGCCAGGACTTTTTTTTTAAGTCCTGGCAATGAGCTCTGCTGTTTAGCTCTTGCTGTCCCAGAGAATATCAAACAGCTCTCTTCTGGAGCTTGAAAATGCGGTCAAATTGAGTCGCACAACACGTACCCCAGAATGAAATGGCATATCTGAGGTGCGACTCAAAAAGTGCATAATAAACAGTTCTAGCCACTTTCTAGCCAAAACAGGCAGAGCTCAATTTTTTCGACAAAGCGTCGATACGCATGTCGCATTTCAGAGAATTGTCTACAACAAGCCCTAAGAATTTTACAGATTTTACGACGTCAATGGTGGTGTTGTTGAAGTACAAAAGACTGCAGTGAGTTTTTATACGACAAAGCTTTAGTTTTAGAAATGTTGAGACTCGGGAGTTCCGAATCGCACCAAAATTTAATGGTGATTAAGTCATTTGAAATAATCCTATGAAGTGCCGTGACGTCCTTGTTGGTGGCTGGTGCCTTTCCTTCCACGCCGTCAAAAGCTATATAAACACTATTCCACTTACCTCCTCTTCAAATTATTTTGGAAAACCAGGCGAGATGGGCTATATTAGATTTTTAAATATGACACGAGAATACCAAGGAACAATCAAATCTGTACAAAGCTGACAATTTTTAAAAATTAGACTCTAGAGTTCTAAAAGGCGTTGTTCTTATGAAACATCAAATATATTTCGTTCGTAAACAAATTTGTCTTGAAATCAAAAAACCTATGACAGAAATTTGCTGTAATGGTAGCGTGATTAAACATTTTATTTACCTATTTAAACCATTCAGCTTTCTAAAGATAATCTGTTAATAGGCATTTCATTGTTTGCAAACCTGAAATTATCATCATTGGATATAGAGGCCTCGTTGGAATTGGTAAAGATATTTTCTCAGATATAATTTTGCTATTAATTCATGTAAGAACAATGATGTTATCGTATTAGAATCGTCACAACTATTAAGGAGTATATGAAATTGTGCCAAGAAGATATAACCAATAATTGCTTTGTTTTCTCTCTCATGTTTTGTATATCTATAAATTAATATTCTATAGAAAACTCCAAACAAAAATATATTTAATGTAGAATAATCCGGCTTTTTGCAAAAAGACCAGGCATATTATAAAACGCCGGGTTTTTAAACAAAAGAATGAAGTTTACAAAAAAAACTATCTATTTTCAGTCACTCTGCCAAAAATTTAATCAGAATTAAGGCATATTAAAAAATGACTATATTTTCTGTAAACTTTTGCAAAAAGACTGCCTGTTTTCAATTGTTTTACAAATTTTTTGAATAATTTACGCTTTAATAAAAAATACCCCATATTTTCCTACACAAAAACAATAATTTATGTCAACATTTTATTCTGTTAGACGATAACAACTTGAACACTATTTCATAAATTATAATTATGAGTAACATAATTTTAAACACAAACTATATTAAAACCTTAATATTAATCTCGTTTAATTATTATACTCTCTAATTTGATTCTGTGTACAGGGAGTACTCTTTGAGGAACTTTGTTTCCTTTTTTTGGAACATTTATTCTTTTAGAATAAAATGAAATTAGATCTTTATAAAAATCGTCCTTAACTATATGATGTCCTTAACTCCATTTAACAGAATTATCACTTTTTGTGCCAATATTTTCTAATTTTGAAAGAGAAGTTCAAGAAATGTCCTAGGCATTTTGCAAAACGACTGAAAACAAAATATGCCCTTTGTAAAATATCTTGTGTTAAAAACGCCGGCGTTTTATAATATGCCTAGTCTTTTTGCAAAATGCCGAGTTATTCGATCCGCTGACGACATATAACGACATAATAACAACGTTTATATCACTGTCGTTTTAATATTGACCTCTAATCCTGGTTATCTTAAGTTCTTGTTAAACATTAATACTACAAAATAAAAAAAAAATATCAAACCTAAAAAATTATATTTTGTATTTTGTATGTGCCCCAACCTCACCAGCCTGCCACATTGGATGGTTATAGTGTGACTTAATAGTACGATCAAATTGCTAAGGAGAATGGCCTGACGACTGGACACACACTCCACCATTGTCACTTCCACAAGAAAGAGAGCTACATAAATGGTAACCATCGTACAATTCCCCTCATCCTCATGCCAGTAAAGTAATGTTGCAAATTATAAATGAAAGACTGAAAGCTTTTCTAGAAAGAGAAATTCCAGCAGAACAAGCAGGTTTCACCAAGGGCAGAGGCACTCGGGAACATCTTCTGAATATGCGCCTAATCATAGAGAAAGCAAGGGAATTCAACATCTCTCTTTATATTTGTATCGTAGACTATAAAACAGCTTTCGATAAAGTCAGATGGCATCACCTGTGGAAAATCTTAAAGGAAGTGGGGGTACCGCAACACCTTATTTCACTTATCATTCAGTTGTATCAGCACATTACAGGATCAGTTAGAATACTGGATTCAGCTTCAAAGGAATTTTCCCTCGAACAAGGAGTCAGACAGGGGTGTATATTGTCTCCTCAACTATTTAACATATACGGAGAATACATAATGAGAAGGTCGCTAGAAACATGGGTAGGAGGCATTTCAATAAATGGCCAAAAAATAAAAAATCTACGCTTTGCAGATGATACAGCACTACTCGCTAACAGTCATAAAGAGTTAATCAATTTAGTAAATAGAGTAGAAAACGAAAGCAATCGGCTCGGTCTGGAACTAAATACGCAAAAAAACAAAATTATGATAGTTGATAGGCAACATAACAACCATCCAAATATAAGTCATATCGACCGTTTTGAAGTCGTTAAGTCATACATATACCTAGGATCACTATTGACAAATACAGGCACATCGGAAGAAGAGGTGAAGCGTAGATGCAACATGGCAAAGCATAGCTGTTGGGAGACTGACCAAGATCTGGAAAGACCGCCAGATTTCAGGAGCCACCAAAAACCGGCTAGTCAACTGTTTGGTACTCCCAATATTGACGTATGGCTGCGAATCGTGGACTCTCAGGCAGGCGGAACGTAAGAAGATCGATGCTACCGAGATGTTTTGGGGTGATCGTATGCTCCGTATCCCATGGACTCATGCTGTACAAATGTTTCCATTATAAATGAACTTAATACTACTAACAGGCTTAAAAAAATAAAATAAAAAAAAAAAAAAAACTTAAAACTGACTAAAACAACTAAAATATTTTGGACATATGAGGAAAAGTCCGGACAATATGGAAATACTCATAATTCAGAGAGAGAGAGAGAGAGAGAGAGAGAGAGAGAGAGAGAGAGAGAGAGAGAAAGAGAGATTGCTAAGTTTTAAAATATCTTGGTTTTGTCAAAAAACAACTAAAATATTTTGGACATATGAGGAAAACTCCGGACAATATGGAAATACTCATAATTCAGAGAGAGAGAGAGAGAGAGAGAGAGAGGGAGAGAGATTGCTAAGTTTTAAAATATCTTGGTTTTGTGCCTTTTTATTATTATTAACTCAATGTGTCCGAATTTCAAGTAATAAAATATTCTAGGCACAAAAACAAAACAACAAATAATAAATAGGGATTAAAAATGAAGAATAAAGACACTATACAGGACAGCCTCCTCATACAAGTGGAGGCTCCAAGGAGAATGACAGTTTGTATTGAAATTAAATTTTGTGAGCATATGTAGGTTCAGAGCACTTTTAAAAATATAGAGAGTTCTCAGGGTGTCTCCCAAAAAAGTTATGTATCAAAGTTGTGTCTTTGTAATGGAACACCCTATATATTAATTGATTTTCGGATTCTGCGAGAAAAATAAAGGTGAGTTTTATAAGAGAAGTATATGACTAAAATGTAAGGTTTTTGACATATTTAACATTTTCTAGAAATAAAGAACAATTTTTAAATTGCAAAAAAGCTACATAAATTGAAATTTACCTGGTATTGTCTAATATGTAGTTAAATTAACTATTGTACTTTAAATCAAATTAAAATTTGATCCAAAAAGTTATACAGGGTGAGACAAAATTAATATTGAACATTGGTCACCTTTAAAAGCAGGTTACTCTCTTATTTTAAATGGAACACCCAGCATATTATTCCGATATTCAATGGAGAATTCATGTCTCTACAAAATACTATTAAGGTTGCCTACCCCTCAAACAAATATTTTCCTAGATATTTTCATTTACATGATTCGATCTGAATAGATCTTTATTATTTATAAAATCTAGGTGGCTATGATATGTCTGACGTTACTTCAACATAGCTGTCTAATTAGTCCAACTTGCCAACTAGTTATCATTTTGTGTCAGTTAAAACAACAAAATTTCTCAGAAATTTGCCGAAAATTCAAACTTATCTTACATCAGAGAGAATTGTTATGATCCTGTTAGTTGGTGAATGCATACTGCATTCACCAATTAATAGAATACTTAAATGCTCCTGATTTTATCTAGTCTGGATTTTTTATGGGAATATGTTAAAGACAGTTTTACAAAACTCGACCAACTATTGTCAACATGAGAGAAATTATTGTAGCTTTTCGAGGTAGACTTCCACATATACCTTTTAAAATAAGAAGATCCTTTTGAAAAGAAAATCATTTTATGCAGTTAACGAGAAAGGAAGCATTTTGAGCATTTGATTTCATCTAGTTAATTTTTGTCACATAATTATAAGTTTATGTCTAGTTTTAGTTTTGTAATAATTAAAATATGTTTTAAATGTGTATCTTTTTATTTCCGTTGAGTATTTTACTCTACAATCTTTAATTTTTGTTAAATTAACAAAAGGTATACCACACAGCCACCTAGATTTTTTTTAAATTATAAAGATCTAATGACGAATCATAAAAATTAAAATGTCTAGGAAAATCCTTGTCTGAGGGATAGGCAACCTTAATAATATTTTGAAGATATATAAATTCCCCATTGAACACCGGAAAAATATACTGGGTGTTCCATTTAAAATAAAGGAGTAACTTGCTTTTAAAAGTGACTAATGTTCCATATTAATTTTGTCTCACCCTGTATAACTTTTTGGCTCAAATTTCAATTTGGTTTAACATACATGGTTACTGTAATTAAATATCAGGCTATACAGGGTCAACTAAAATTTAGATAGCTGTTATTGAATTTTAAAATTTACTCTTCATTTTTATAAAATGTGAAATATGTCAAAATCTTTAGATTTTAGATATATGCTTCTTTAATAAAACTCACCTTTATTTTTTCCTAGAATCCGAAAATCAATTAATATATAGGGTGTTCCATTAGAAAAAACACAACTTTGATGTGTAACTTTTTTTGGGGACACCCTGTATAATTCTATATATTTTTATAAAATGCTTTCAGTTAACCTACATACGCTGCCAAAATTTCATTTCGATATAAACTACCGTTCTCCTTGGAGCTTCCGCGGCGTATGAGAGGCGCCACCCTGTACAATCGTTAAAATATTTTTTATTAAATTAAATAAAAGTAATATGAAATTAAAATTATTATGTCGAATTATATTACGACTATCATATTATGCAGTAATTTAATACATAAACAAGTAATATTAACGTTTAATGCCTATAATTAAATAAGGAATTACTTAATTATTAATTACTAATGCCAATGTAAACGTCAAATAAAATATATTATACGACATGTATTCAACAAGAACTAGAAAGTACGTATTAGGAATTATCCTCAAAAGAAACGCTGTAAGGAAAGTATTAATTAAATCTACATAAATTGTCGTCATAACGAGTTTTTTGATAGCATTTTTATGCTATGGCTTATTTTTAATATCTCCCATTTTTTATGTAAAACGGTAAGTTTTTTCTTCATATCTTTTTTTGAACCTTCTTCTTTCTATTTGCTCTATTTGCTCTCTATTTGCCTGTGATGTATGTGCATTTTTAATGATTATCTTGGAAGGAATTACTAAAAGTGTTATGTAGGATTGTCTCACTTCTGTTTCCATCCAAAGTGTACAGTAACAATAAAGGGTAATCACCTAGGAATTAGAATTTAGAATAAGTGGAGGGGGGCTTAATCTCTATGACCTCAGAGATCTATTGTGTCCCCTTCTTGAGTTATAACTCATCATACAGTCCCAGGACTTCCTACGGAGACCCGTGTCCTTCACAGTCGAGGAGCTACGACCCAGGCCGGGTAGACGAAACGATAGCTTGTGTCGCCTGTTGGGTTTAGAGGTAGGAGGTAGGCTCCCGACCCTTGGAGGAGGTGGTAACTTGTATGCCACTTGCAGAGGATGGTGTCACGCAAGTGTCAGCCACCTCTCCTGTAGTTCTCTTTGGGTTTGGCCCCTTGGAACTTTCATTGTTACTGTTCCCAGTGTTGCTAGGGGGTTTCCACACAGCTTCACCGGTGATGTTTTTATTACTATTATTACCAGATCTCATAGTGTTCCCATGAGTCGCTAGGGACAGTCGGTCCACTTCTACCGAGCCCCGCATGTAGAAGTAAGGGGTAAAATACAATGGGGTGTCCCAAGGTTGAGGCTGTCCGTAGCCCCGCCCGGTATCGTTATATGTCTTGGTGCAATTCCCTGGCCACGACACTACAGTCAGGGACAAGACGATGAGTGAGATGCTACTTAGACCAAGCCAAGTGCTAGGGGGGATTCCCCCCAGCACCTGACCAGGAGCTTCCCCACCAACGACAAGGTTTGCATCTCCTAGGGGAAGAAGGGTATCAAATTAAAGAAATTGTAATATAACGATATGTACATAATAAAATACAAAAATAATATGATAATTGAAAATAATATATATTACATTCTGAGGAGGAAAAAGTGTTTCACTACTGTCGAGAGATTAACTAAATAATGAAAACTTTTCTCCAAGATTTGTATACCATTTCATTTACAACCACATCATTAATTAAAAAATAGGGACAGTATTTTATTTTGAAAAAAATAAATATGCGAAAATTTGTCATTTTCCGTTTTGGCATTTCCATATCTATAGTTACCGGTACCAGTGGTTGTTATGGCGCAAACCTTCAACAGCAAAACCAGCAAAACAAACAACTAATTGACAGTTTTGAACTCTCGTTCGCTTTTTCGAATTTATATAACATAGAAAGCCAGGATGTTGTCGGAAAGTTCTGATAATGAAGACTAGTTTAATATTGGTACTCCACCAGAACTTACAGAAGCTGCAAAAAGAGCAGAAGTCAGTTTACTTCCAGAGAAAAGTAGGGGGCGATATGAAATTGCATTGAAAGTATACGAAAAATGGTGTGCCGAAAAAAATGTTAAGAATATTGCTTCGGAACAGTCTCTTGATGGCATATTTCCAGCCTTTGGCTACGGACAGCACATATGGACAATGCTAGAATTAAGGGAAAAGACTGACATATCAAAATATCACAAACTTGTCGATTTTTAAAAACGCCAGAATGTAGGTTTTAAGCCAAAGAAGTCTTGCATTTTTACCAGGCAAGACTTGGAGGATTTTCTCACGAAAGCACCTCAACAATTCCTTCCTATTAAAGCAAGGCTTTTTTTAAATCTTTTTTTTTCTGTTTTTAAATATTTCTTTTCATTGATTTAGGTTGCGGTTATAGTAGGTGTGTCTGGGGCATGTCGATGTGATGAGTTACTGAAGATGAAAACTACGCATATTGCTATTTTAGAAAACAAAATTTTCATAAAAATTCCCGATACAAAAACTTATAAGAGCAGATCATTTATGATAACTGACACAAGTTGGATAGAAATTGTGAAAGAATTTACACAGTTACGAAAATATATTGAAAATGAGAGATTTTTTGTTCAATATCGATTAGAAAAAGCCAATCAACCGTTTGGATACAACTCTATATCTAAATTTCCGTTCAAAATTGCTAGCTTTTTGAAACTTCCCAATGCGAAAACCTACACCGGTCATGCTTTTAGACGAACAGTGTCTATGTTGCTGGTAAACAGCGGAGCTGATATTTTATAGCTGAATCATCTAGGAGGATGGAAATCCAGTGCTGTGGCTGAGGGTTATGTGGATGCATCTGTAGCCAACCAAACTAAAACCGCAAATATGATATCAACAACATCGTTGCCATCGTATTCCTGTAGCAATTCAAACTCTTTACCTGCTTCTTTCGTTGACATTAGAAGACCTGGCACAAGTCAGGAGTACCTGACATAGTCAGGAGTGCACAAGTCAAGTTTTTGCAGCAGTGAAACCTCAATGAGTGAAACACATCATCAGGGCGGCCCCTTAACAATATCGATTAACGCGTACAATAAGTCAAATTTGACCAAATCTTCAATTATTATTGTTAATATTTTTGTTTATTTTTGTTGATGTTAGATAAGTATTTAATAAATATATTACAAGGATATTTTGCTTAATTAAATGAGGCGAGAAATAAGAAAAACCGAGTGAGGGAAATGGGTGAGGGAAATGGAAGAGGGAAGAAATCGAGGAAGAAATGTAGATAATTTGACACTTTCAAATTTTTTTAAAGGTCAGTATTGTCAGTATTACATATGTGGTTGTAAATAAATATATATATATATATATATATATAATAAATTGATACTAAAAATTTTCAAATAGTGTCAATATCAGTAAAATCATAATTTTGAAAATTCGATTTTGTATTAACAAATACTACTGTACTTTGTACTTACAACATAAAACTTAGACACAGAATATTCTATACTGAATGGATATTGCATACTACTATATCAGTCAAAAAGATATTACATTTATTTTTCTCATATCCAGAGTTTTGTACTTAACTTTTATGACTCTTTATACTGACCGCTATAGATCAGTGGAATAGAAAATTTTTATCATGCTCGCCATGATACATAAAAGTTTTATAACCCTTTATATTCGAAAATTTATTTTACCAAGCGCCAAGTAAAATAAAATAATTGTCTTGATATAACGCTAGATAGTTGTTTTTACATCTTCTTATTTTTTTGTAGTTTTTTATTTATATTTTAACTTTTTTTTAATTTCTAACAATAGAAAGATAGGTATCATTTACAGGTTTTTTATTTTTTAGCAAATTTGTTGTAAACTAAAGAGAAATTTAATGTTTTTTTTTTAATATTTTGTTTTGGTGATAACATTCGGTAGAATCAGCGATTGGCGTGAAAATGTGCAAATCTAATAAAAATTCCTTTTTTCTTGTCATTAATTTATCTTCTTCTTTCAGTGCCTAGCCTCTATGGATGTTGGCAATCATGTTGGTTCATATAATCAGCACAACATTGACAGCTTTGTGGTAGGTAGTATTATTCATAAACGTCTGTTTATTTTTGTCAATAGTTTAGAACACTATCACAAAAAAAAATTATTGAAAACTTTTTTAAACGGAGATCACCCCGAGGAAATTAAAAAAAGTAATTTTTAACCTGCCGTATGTCTGACTTTTTCCAAGTTAAAAAACTAAGTTACTTTTACCTTTGAAGCATAATAGCGACTTATGAGGTCGAAATAAATTAAACTTTCAACCTAATTTGAACTCCTCCAAATAAGGTCTCATTTAAAGTTATTAACAACTAAATTTTAACCTAACTTGAAAACCAAACAATGCCTTCGACCCCCGAGACAAATTTGAGGTTATAATATAGTAACATTCGACCTACTTTAAGTCCCTGTAGTCTTAATGCC
>NW_022147062.1:18298-79525 GCF_002938485.1 Sitophilus oryzae | reverse complement strand
AAATAAATACCCTAGCAGTGTCTTGGAGTCCTCCAGTATCATTAACAACCACCATAAAGTCAAAGTATCCTTTCATGCCTTGCTGGGGATCGAAATTTAACTGGACTTCTCCAGAATCTTTTTCTACAATGAACGGGACTCTGGAAAGACTATCTAGACCTTCTGTAAGGGTCATCTGGACTTTACCAACTAGGTAGTAAGACAAAAGAGCGTTTTGACCGTCGTCTGGGTCTTCTGCTTTGACTTGCATGAACTTGGTGCCGAAGGAAGTTGCAGTGCTGACACCTCCAGTGAAAACTCTTCTGGTAAATCTGGGAGCATTGTCATTGACGTCTTTTACTTTCACTATGACTTTTAATTGAGTGTCATCGTTTACGTCAAAGAAATGTTCGACTGAAGGCGGATGTGAACAGTCTTCTGTGGCTTTGACGAGTAGTAAGTAAAGATCTTGTTCTTCTCTGTCCAAAGGCTGAGTTACTTGGACCGTGTGTTCAAAAGGATGTAAATAAAATATTTCGTTTTCATTCCCAGCAACAATGAAATAACATACAGGAGCAGGAGGTCCTTCATATTCCAGCTCATCACGATCGATAGTTTTTGGGAGAGTCTTAATTTCAATTCCTGGATCTTCGTTTTCTGAAAAAAAAAACACTAATTTATTCATCAAAAACTTCAGAATTTTTTTGTAATTTACCTGTAAATTCTATGACATATTCGTCTTCAACAAACTGGGGTTGGTATTCATTAACATCACTAACATAGACGGTTAAATCGAGGTCAGAACTTAAAGGTGTGGGCATACCTAAATCGTAAGCTTCAACACGAATCTAAAAATAAATTTTCAGAATCTGAATGTTTAATAACTTTTAAAGGTACTAGATTACGTCAAATATTTTTTGTTTTTTCCTATCCAGAGGTAATCGTAGCTCTAGTATTCCTGAAACAGGCTGTAGAGTGAATGTTCTCCAATGTCCAGCTGGGTCAGTCTTTAGTTTGTATCTAACAGCCCCATTACGACCTACATCTTCATCCGTGGCTATTATTTGGACTAAGGCACTGCCCACTGTAGCATTCTAATATAACAAAAAATAGTATTACATTAATAATGATATTAAAGTATTTTAAACCTACCTCTGGGACACGTAGTGTTGAATTATGTGGAGGTGATACAAAAACTGGAGGATGGTCGTTATAATCCATCACGCATATCCTTACAGCTTCTTCAGTTAGTAAACTAGGGTTCCCTAAATCCTGAGCCCTAAGTATCAAGGTATAGTTCCCATGTCGACCCCTCAAAGAACTTCTAGTTCTGATCTGAGACGACCACTCAGACACCTGGTACAATTCAAATAAATCTTCAGTGTTTCCATCGGATATATCGATTATAACCTGGCCATTTGGAGTGTTGGGGTCATCATCATCTGAGGCATGGGCTAGAGTAATTGGCTGGTTGACTTCCTGGAATTCTGTGATGTTAATACAGCCTGTTTCGACTACTAGTTCTGGTGTGTTATCGTTTACGTCCAAGAGAGTGACACTATAAAGGAACTAAATTAAATAAAACGTTATATTAATGGTCGCAATACATACTTAAGATGTTTAAAAGCATTTCTGCTTTCCCTGGCGTTAAATCCATATTGGTAATTATCCCAAGCTTCTATAATAAGCATATACGAAGCTCTGTCTTCTCTGTCTAGTTCCTCAGCTACCCTTAATACTCCACTGTCACTGTCAATAGCAAATTTTCCTTGAGACGATACTCTATCCAGGATATAGGTTATTTTACCGTACTCTCCCGAGTCAGCGTCTGTAGCTCTAATTGTACTTATTTTACTGCCTAAAAATATACGTCTATGTGAGATCCCGATAACCTAGAATACACGATATATCAAATAACAATTATGTGCTAACCTGGCTGAATATTTTCAAGTATAACGAGTGCTTTGGGTTCAGGATCAAATTCAGGATTATTATCGTTTTCATCTAGAATTTGTACAAGGACTTCTGAGCGTGTTGAAAGACTGGGTACTCCAGAGTCGACGGCTTTAATCTTTGTAATAAAAGAAAAAAGAGATTTGTGTATTTTTAAAACTATTTTTAGACTCAAAAGACTTACAGTAAAATTGAGCCATTGATGACTTTCTCGATCGATTTTGCTAGCCACTACCAGATCTCCAGAACTGCTATCTAAGTGAACTAAATTGTTGTTTTGTTGCTTACCCTCGATCTTGTAAAATATTGTTTTGTTTTTGTCTGGATCTATTGCTCTAACTGTGCCGATTAAAATACCATTCTTGCCGTTCTCTTGCACGCTGAATTTGTAGAAGGGTTGGGTAAACTTAGGGTTATTATCGTTAACATCCTCAATCTGAATTTTAAAAGTAGCTGAAAAAGTTATATCATAAATACCAAGAGAGAAAATTCATTAATACTTTAAAAATAAAGATACCCGAGTCTATTTGTTGTCCTGTGTCAGAATTCTCATCTGAAACGATCACACTGATCCGGAACATATCAATTTCTTCCCTGTCAATCTGTTTGCCAACGCTTAGGACTCCAGAGGAAGGTTCCAAATTGAAATAACTAACGCATTTAATATCATCAGCTTTTAAAAGAATATCTCGCTCGTTTTTTGCTTGACAATTGTCTTGGTCGAGCATGTAAATCAACTTGGCTGTTTCGTCTGGATCTCTAGCCCGTATTTTTGCTATGACAGTTCCAACCTAAATATTAGAACACATAAAATGACAATAAAGTTAAACTAAATAAACTTACGGGGGTATTCTCTTCCACTGACAAATCTTCTATGTCCAGAAGCTCAGGGTTCTTATTATTTACATCCTGAATCAGGATTTCCACTGTTACAGCTGCATGGAGTTGATTTTCTCCTTGACCGCCATCCAGAGCCAAAACGTTTAGAGAATAGAGACTCTTTCTAGGTTGTGACAGATCTGGATCCAGGTTTGCACCACTTGCAACTGATATAACACCTAAAAAATACTTTTATCTATCAAGGAGGTCCCAAGTGGGCAATACTATGCCGGTCAAGCTTAATCACGTGACTAAAATTCTCAACTACCTGTCTCAGAATCGATCACAAACTTATCAAGAGCTCCTGTTTGAATTCGATAAACTATTCGATTGTTTGGTGATGATCCATCCAGATCAAATGCTTCCACTTGTATGATTTGAGTACCACCTTCCGCGTCTTCTGGTATAGAAGCATTGTAAAAAACATAATCAAAGAAGGGAGCATTGTCATTTACGTCTTCTATGTATATATGCAACGGAACCTCGTTGTAGAGGCTCGGAGTCCCGTGGTCTCTAGCTCTGACAGTAAGGTAAAGTATTCTGACATTTTCCTCTTCTGGTCCTTCGATGTTTTCAAAGTCAATCGGGTGCTTGGGTTTGATTATGCCGGTTACAGGGTCTATAGTGAAGTTTTGGTGGAGTTCTCCGAACAGTAAGTACTCAATTTCGCTGTTTTTTGTACCTAGTTAGAAGAAAAATCATTTATACAGGGTAATTCTAGAATTTGAAAACTTTCGCAGAATCGTAACCTCATTGTATTTTATTTTGTATTATTAAAATTTTTGTCTAGTGTTGTTACGTTATTGGTAAATTCAAGAAATTGTAGAATTTGTTATGATTGTACAAGGTTCGTCAAAGAAATCAACAGACGAGGACTACGTTCAAATTTAGTTTTAGTTCTTTTTTTTCGTCTAGTCTAGGAGCTAGCCTATGTCACGTGTGCCGTTGTATGTCCCCTAAATTTTGTTGCGGGGATTTGTTAAGCACCTCTAGGAGTAATTGACAAAATTGGTCACATGGTCCAGAACATGGTCATTCGTTCGCAATATTTAAAAATGGCTGCCAAATTCTAAATTTTTTTTGACTATATTTCCGTAAAAAGTGCTCCGATTTTGCATTTTTAAAGATCGATTTACTCCTCTTATGAAGAAAAAAATTGTAAACAATTTACTGACAAATTTATTAGTTATTCGGATATTTTTAACATTTCCACTTAGCGGAGGAATCTGGAATATTTTCTTTAATTTTATTGAAATTACACATTCTTGTGAGCCTCCTGTCAAAACAAAGAATTATTGCAGTCATACTTTGTTGATTGGGTATCCCGGAAAAAAGATTCAAAATATCACTGCATCTATTCCAATTTACCTGGTTGGCGTTGTTAAAGATGGTAAACCAAGGTGTTTCAGTATAAAGAATGGCAGAATTGAAGAAGGACGTACGTTGGAATATATGAAACCCATATTTCTCACATGACACTGACTACAAACGTAAAGAACGTAGTTATTTGTTCTACCGATACTGATGTTTTTGTTAGTGCACTTTACCACTAAAAAATTACGACAACAGATGGACCACAAAAATGACAGCATGGTACCCACGAGGTAGACCGAGGTAGAACCCACGAGGTAGAACTGGTAGAAATGCTGGAAGAACTGGATACAGCAGCTAGAAGAATAGGCCTAAATATGAACTACACTAAAACTAAGATCATAACAAACACAGATGAAAACATAACAACCAGAATAAACCAAGAAAAAATAGAACAAGTTGAAGAGTAATTCATCTGGGACAAATGATTAAACTGAAAAAGGAAAACCAAACAGCTGAAATAAAGAGACGAGTAACACTGGCCTGGGCAGCATTTGGAAAATTAAGTTCAAGACAAAATCAAATATGGATAAGGTAACAAAATCTCAAAGATCTATGGAAAGACAAATGCTACATGTAAGGCTGGCAGATAGAAGAAGGAATGAGTCGATCAGAGGAAAAATTAAAGTAAGGAATGTTAGAAGTGAAGTAGCAAAATTGAAATGGAAGTTTGCCGGTCACAATGTCAGACAGAAGGATGCTCGATGGAACAAATGCATCGTAAACTGGAGGTCCTGGGAGAATAGAAGAAGTAGAGGAAGACCTCAGATGAGATGGGCGGACGATCTGAGGAAACATGCAGGCACAAGATGGATGAGCACGGCAACAGAAAGGGAAGAGTGGAAGAGATTGAGGGATGCCTATGTCCAACGATGGACCGAAGAGGCTGAATAGATAGAAAGATAGACCCAAGAGGAATAAAGATATTTAGTAGAAGACCGAACCTGAGATGGGACCATGATATTAGGAAATTAGTAGAGATAACTTGGGCACGCATAGCCAAAATAGTTAATAATGGGCCTAACTAAAAAGAGAGTATCTAAATATGTGAGGAAGGCTGCACCATAACTGGAAATGGTTGCTGAAAATGATGATGATGAAATGCCGATGATTTCGCTTCTAGCAAGAAGCTGGTTGAAATTGTGTCTTGACTATATTTTTATTAGTATATCCAGTTCGTAATGCGTAATAGTCATAAATTTGAACCTTAAGGTACCTCTACCAAATAGAGAGAACAACTATGATCAGGTGATAAGGATTTGGCAAAACAAAAACATTAGATTTCTCTAACAGATTATAAAACTTTTGAACGCGGATTGCTTTATGCAAAACAAAACTTAGTTAAATTAAAAATAAACGTTAGAATGATATATATCCGGCTAAACTGGAACCTGGATCACCTTTGGATGTAATTCCAGACCTGAATCTTTTAAAATACCCGATTACCCTGTTTTAAATTAACAAAACATAGCTTTACCATTCAGATCAGCATCTCTAGCCTCAACTTTAAGCACTGCCTCGAAGTTTTTCTTGTTTTCCAGTAACCTAGCTTCGTATTTAGTCTGAACAAACACCGGATTGTTGTCGTTTTCATCCTCTATGTTAATAATAAGCTGTACGGTGTTTCTGTTTCCATTTCCTAAGTCGTCTCGGGCTTCAACTGTCAAATAATGCCTAGAGACTTGTTCTCTGTCCCATGAAGGTCCTCCTTCCAGTTTTACAGTGATAATTCCAGTCACTGGATGAAGATTTAATCTAAAAAAAGATTCTTTAATGAAACTAAAACATTTTTTCTTGTTATTTCTTCATACAAATTCGAAATACTTCCAGCAATGTTAGTGTATCTCACACCGGTTGTACCAAACGATCCAGAATCATCGTCAAGCGCTTGCACCCAGGCTACGGTAGTACCAACCTCGCAATTTTCTGGCACCCAAACCTCATAAGAAGTCTTTGTAAATTCGGGATAGTTATCGTTTCTATCTAAAATATGTACTATAACCGGTACTTCACTGGATTTAGGACTGACTTTAACTACTTCCTTGGCTACAATTGTGAAGTTTAGTAGTTTTATTCTTTCGTAGTCCAGTGCAGTACTATTTTTGACTTTAATAGTGAATGTAGCTTCGTTGGTAGCTTTGTTAGGGGTCAGTTCGAATAAATCTTTGGCATTTTTGACGTACATTTGGAAGGTACCGTTAATACCCTGGAATAAAGTGTTTTAGTTAGAGTTTTCATATAAGTTTTTGGAAATTCTGGACAAAGTAAGCTCTGAAATCCTGGATTTATTTATGTACAGTTTGTCT
This sequence comes from Sitophilus oryzae, assembly GCF_002938485.1. Lineage (NCBI taxonomy): Eukaryota > Metazoa > Arthropoda > Insecta > Coleoptera > Curculionidae > Sitophilus > Sitophilus oryzae. The sequence goes on along the minus strand of NW_022147062.1, from coordinate 73,037 downwards.
CATTAGAGAATATCTGACAGTGAGAGTTGTTATTTGTCATTTTAATTAAAAAATAAACTGTATAGGGTGAGTCAACGGTAGAGTAAAATCCATTATCTCATTTGTTTCGAGGTTTACAAAAAAACATTAAATATAAAAGTTATAGGGACGGTTAAGATACACATTTTAAAATTATTATAGAGTATACAGGCTGCTTCAAAATTGTGGCAAATATTGTGATTAAGATGCTATGTGGTTTTCGAAAATATATTTAGCGAATTCTCGTATACAGGGTGTTTTATAATAGTGTACAAATTTGGTCAAGAATTTTTTTACCGAAAATTTACAATTTTTGAAAAATCGAAATTTTAACTATGTACGACTAATCTGCATTGAAATTAGAAAAAACAATTTGGTGTTTATTTTTAATTTTTTGTTTTAAGGAAAATATGATTTTTTTTCGTCATACATTTGGTTCTAAATGTAACAAAAGGCATTGTACATTTTGCATAGGCACACAATATACTGATATAGCGTGTATCTTAAACTAGCTGTACAGAAATTTCGACCGATGAATACAGGGTGTTAAAAAAATATATTTAATATTAAATAAACATAAATTTTATTATAATTTATCTACTTATTTTATAAATAAAAATATTATTCTGATTTTGAAGGTTTTTTCAACTTGTGTTAGTTATGTGCTTTTAGATACACTTTATATCAATAATTTTTTGGCATGTGCAGAATGTACAAAGCTTTTTGTATCATTTAGGACCATCGTATGACTAAAAATGCATATTTTTCGAAAAAACGCCGTATTTTCCTTAAAACAAAAAAAAATAAAAACCCGATCAAATTATTTTTTCTAATTTCAATACAGATTAATCGGACTTGGTAACAATTTCGATTTTTTAAGAATTTTAAATTTGCGGTAAAAAAGATTCTTGATCAAATTTTCACACTCTTATAAAACACCCTGTATACGAGAATTCGCTAAATATATTTTCGAAAACCACATAGTACATTAATCACAATAGATGCATCTAAAACCTGGTCCAAACCGCATCCCAAAATCTTTTTTAGTTCAAGAGATATTCAACTTTAAATTTACCTTAAAATTTTGCTTGTCCCGATAATTATGTCCGGCAGTTTATTTGACGAAATTGTCCAAAAGTACTAGTTAAACGCTTTTCTTCACTTACGCACGCCAGAAAGAAATATAATAATAATCGTATAAATTTTGCCCTTTATTAAGTTTTTTTTTAAACAAAAGCAAATAAAAATAGTGTTTAAAAAAGTAATTTAATAATGTTTACATTACCTATCGGCGTTTCTTTGCCTTCTTTCAGTCTTAAAACGATCTCAGTTTGGCCATCAATAAGAAATCTTGGCGGTCTATTGCACGCGCTTCTTTCCACACGAACCACCAGCAAACACAACACAACGTAAACACTAAAACTAACACTGATCCGTGCCGGTTTAAACTTGATTTTCACGAAAAATCCGGTGAATGTTCTCAGGAAGTTCTTCATTGGCATGTTCGTTTCTTGCATTCGAAATTTGTATGGCCTGTAAAGTCGTTGATTCTGTTTCTATATTTGGTTTTCCTTTATTTGAAGGTGTTTTTTGGGAGTATGTGGAGGATTCTGGATATTTTGTACCTCATAGTGTTGTTCTCTGAAATGGAGAAAATATAATTTGTATTAAAAGATATAAAACAAATTAATTTCTGGGGACGATAATGCAATTTTATCGTCGTGTATAAAACAATATTTTTTTTCCATTAGCGAGTTAACTTTTAAAAAATATTCAGAAATTATTATTTCAAGAATCATTAGAGTAGAAAAATATTGTGCTGGGTTGGCGTTATTTCTATGTAATTTGACAATTGAATTAGATAGCCAAAAACATTTAAATAATCCAATGAAAGTTTAAAATCAGATTTAAAATCTGATTAAGTTATTCTAACACTACATACCAAACAAATAGGCGGAAAAAATGATAGTTATTAATAAACAATGCAGAAGAATAATTACTACTATTGTATTTTTTAGGTTTTTATTTTTTATGTTGTTTTACTTAATGTCTCCATTTCAGTTATTTTGTGTTGTTGAAATAATATTTTGAAATACAAATAAATCAGCTTAAATGAGTATTATATTATTCCATATCCCCTTATTTTGTTCTATATCCCTAAAATCGTCTCAATGCACAGCTAATAGACACATTTGTTCTATATCCAAATCTAAATCTATTAATATCTTTTTAAATAAAGCTTCTAAACACTTCTAAAAGCAAAATAAATACATATGTTTGATAGGTTTTTATATTACCCTTAATTTATATGTTTAATAGAACCATTTTGGAATATAGTGTTCACGGATATCCATCAGTTTAAACTTTAAACTTTGTTTTCTCAGTTTCATCGAAATGGTCTATAGAAAAATCTTATTCTAGGGTGACGGTATACCAAATCTCGTTTTTTTATCTGAAAAAATAAATAAGTTATGGAGGCGAGTCTCTTTTGAAGAACACCCAGCCCAGTATACCAATTAAAATTTCAAATTGTCTCTGACTGTTATATTACTTTTGAATATTTTTTAAGTATAAAAACATAGATATTCTTATGAAAGACAAAGTAATAAAACACAAATAATATAAAACTCACATAGAAGCATTTTAAAGTAGGTACTCGCGTTCTAGTTGCTTTTAAGAAACCGAATCCCTTTGAGAGATGAACTGTAGATTAGATTTGCGCGACTTGTCATATTATTATTGTACTCCTAAAAGCACTCTTTCGACTTTGAACTGCGAAATAAAGGAGTTGTCTTTGCGAGTTTGACTTTGTGAACTCGCACACGATAAAATAAGCGAGAATTGGTAGGTATACTAGGGAAAATCGAATCTAAAATAAATAAAGAAACTCGGTTATTTTAGTTTTAATTTGGCCAATAAACCTATGAATGTGGAATGTTTAGAGAGTTAATCACCGCGACCTCATAGATCTATTGTGTGTTCCTTCTTCTTGAGTTATAACGAGTTATAACTCATCATACAGTCTCAGGGGCTTTAACAAAAAGCCAGTATCTGAGATTGCTCCACAGAGGCCAGCTCCTCCATCCTCCACATCAGACGTACCAAAGTTCATGGCACGAATGGTCGCCGTCTCTGCGCACTCAGTAAGGCTCCTGGTGTTTCCATTTTGTTTCTCAGCTTCAGCCTACTGAGGTGTTCGTTGAGGAGACAGTGTCCTGACCCCCGAAGACAATCCGAAGATTGTTTTACTTAAATCAAGGAAAATCTGATTTTTCTCGGTCGTAAGTTCTGAGGAAAATTTTCGAGTGTCTTAGACCGTTGGAGGACAATTCATTCCAAGTTACGGATGGAGTCTTCCAGATTCTTCAGTTCCGCTTTCAGTTGGTTCCCGTTTGGAAAACAGAACGGTTCTGGTCCAGTTAGTAGAGTGTTCGCTCCTTTCTTCGCTAGATCATTTGCTTTTCATTGCCTTTATCCCTTGGTGAGCAGGCACCCACAGTAGGAGTGGACTTTATTTTTGCCTAATTTGTTGAGCTTGTATTCTTTGACCAACTTAAAATTGATGGTTACTGAGTTGATCGCGTTAAGTGCTGCTTGACTATCGGATAGATGACAATTTCCGGTTTTCGGGATAGTTCCTATCTAAGATAAATTGTACGCATCTTCAATAGCGTAAGTTTCTGCCTGAAGGATACTGGCGTAGGTGCCCATTGCTCGGGAGTATTTAGTTTCGGCCCAAATACTCCTATCCCTGTCCCTGCTTTGGTTTTGGAAGCATCAGTATACCACGTGATGGTATGGTCTTTTGTTTATGCTGAGTAAGCGCTTCTTCCTTCCCAATCGTTTTATTACTCAATACAACAGTGAGGTGTTTCTCAAAGTTGTAAATTCTGGGTATGTCATCCACTGGGAGTTGGAGAAGTGGAATTTTCTTTTTGAGGGTGTTCCAAGCCCCTGACCTGAAAATTCTCCCAGTACTGTTTCCGTCAATGATCATTCTAATCATTGTCGCATTGACATAACTACCGACGACGATGTGCAGTGGTGTTAGGTCTAGAATAACCTCCATTGCTGCTGTTGGACATGTTCTCATTGCACCTATGATGCAGGTACATGCCAGTCTCTGTACTTTGCACAGGTTTTGCCTTGCTGTACGTTGTAACAATATAAACTTATAGAAAAATCACAGTAATGAAAAAGCAAACGATCTAGCTAGAAGAAGAGCGAATACTCCATTAACTGGACCAGAACCGTTTTGCATCCCAAGTGAAAACCAACTTAAAACGGAACTGAAGAACCTGAAGAATAATGAGTTATAACCTCAAGAAATACAACTTATACAATACAAAAAAGACAGGTTTCTACATTCCAAAGTATATCACAAATCAGCCCTATAACTGACAGCTAGACAAGTTACAAACGAGAACCTTTAACAAGCCAACAGAGAATAGGAAATAGGACTTGCCGAGCTGTTAACTACCGAGAAAATAATTGCGAAATTGCAGTACAATTAACAATTAAACTGTCTCAATTATCAATTGATAGGCAATCATACTGCATATTTAGCTAGTCTTCCTCAAAGTAGCAGATCGCGTGAGCGAATAAAGTCTTTAAAAAGATTTAATACGATAAATGAGTTCCTTTACCTGATTCTAATTATAGGCACTAATGACGTCTATTATTAATTGCATAATTTTGTAAAGCGTAAATTTTATAACTAAAATTTGGATTTTTTCCCAAAATATGGTCGAAAAACTGTAGTTTCCGATTTTCGTTTTTATTTTTTTACGAGTTTACTTTCACCAGTTAGAAAAAAATCTATAAAGGCATCCAAAGAAACCCTTTTTTAGCTTCTTTCCTTCTTCTGTAACCATCTTTATTTTTAGCCGACCATACCAACAGGTATGGTAGATCAGTATTAAGAAAGGCAAAAAATTTTTTTAATTTCACTCAAAATGGTTATTTGGGTCATAAATTATCTAAATACAAAATATTTTCAGTCTGTCTGTCTGTGCGTCTGTAACATCGATAACTCAAAACCGCTAAACCGATTTTAAATTTGGCCTAAAATACTGTGGCACCTGGGAATCTGGTCATTAGTTTTGGTGGGGGAGGGGGATTGGTAATGAGTATGGGAGGGTTAAATATTATAAAAATCGTAACCCAAAATTACAGTAGCTAGCGAAACGCGGTTCTCAATTTAAGATTAGAAATAATATTTAAATAAAATTTGTAATAACATCAAAATCAGTCAAAGTCGCAGTTTTTGAGATAAAAAAATTGAAAAATCCAAGTAGTTTATTTTTATCCGTCAAAATATACTTGTAAAAAAAATAAACCAAACCGGAAACTTAAGTTTTTCCGCCATATTTCCGGAAATGACAAAGATAAGATTCAATTAGAGGAAAGTAACTACCATAGAATAGTAGACTTAATATGGAATACCGGCCGCGGCCATTTCTCGGAAACGAATACGTCTAATCGCAAAAGATAGTGATTTTTAATCTCTTTTCATCATTATACTCATGATTGTGTGAAATAATATTGTATATTATAACAATGCATTGATTGTACCGGGTGTTGCATCGTCGGACGGGACATAGGAAATCCCATGTAAATTTTAATCGGGTCAATTATTATTTCCCTAATTATTTTAGAGAATAATTTATTTAGGTTTATTGAAGAGTTTTTGAACTAAAACCCACATTCAAAGAATAACTTTAGATATTTTTGATTAGCTCTTCGTTTTACGAGTTATCTCTGATTTCTTTTTAAATATTTCTCCTTTCTTATGGCCCTGTATTTACTTTATGAGCAACAGTCAAGGTAAAAGATAACTGTCAAAATGAAGTTGTCATATCAGAAATTTACCTATTTAGTGCTTTATTATTATTGAAACTCACTCCTACATCGGAAATCTTAAATATGTATTTATAAATAAAATTAATAGAATTACAAAGTAAAATAAAGTATCAATTACAAGGTTAATTATAGTATTATTACAATATTCAATAACTTATTAATTTAGGTACTACTAAATTCATTAGAACTTTAAGATTTAAGAAGATGTTCCAATATTCCGCCATCGACCATCGACTGCTAGACAATAACCCAGGCAATCATAAAAATCTCTTCTTACATTCGCTAGTTGGTAAACTAGCGAATTGAAATTCTATTGCATTCCGGCAGAAATAGCATTTTTTAACTCGTCTAGATTATATTTTTATCCTTTGTATATCCTGAGTTTTTTAAATGGCCCCAGAGAAAGAAATCTGGGGCCAAATCTGTCTGAATGTGTTTAATAAAAACGTTTTGATTAGTTTTAGCGTTTTATTTTTTTAGTTTTCCATATTTGGGTACCAATTCCATTTTTAGGTGCCTTTATGTTTAATTTTGAGAAAATTCTATATTTTAACTTAATAGATACGAAACAGATAACAGTTATTAAGTTATGCGCAACTCTATAACTGATAGAGAATAATAAAATAAAATTTTCTTGTTTTACAATACCTTTTTTATAACACAAAACTAAAACGGTATTCCCAGAAGTCAATGGTGAGAGCCGAATTTGAGACACTCTGTAGATATAGAATAATGCATAATTGATGATTTTTGCCCGGTTAATGCCTCGAAAAATATCAAATTCACCCTTTTCACTGGCGCTCTTCATGGTCAACGTCCGTTTGTTCATTCACTCGATTCGATTCACTCGAAAGACTCTAACGGAAGAGGGAATTTTAGCGAACTTTTCGTAAAAACACCAAATTATTTTTACAGTTAAACCATATTTTTTAATACATTTATTATTCTTTGACGATATAAGCTTATATTAATTCAGTAAGAAATAAAGAAAATTACTAATCTACAATAGAAAGTCAGTCGATGATACTTTTTTCATATTTCTGCATCTATCATTTTTCAGTTATTTAAGTAAAAGTAATCAGGATACTAGATAAAGTAAAAATAAAAAAAAAAAATGCAGTAACACAATTGCATTGTTTTGCTCCGGATTCAATCAGGTGTGTAGCTGGAGGCATTGCCACAGACACACATTAAAATTGGTAAAAATATGATCTCGAAGAGATATTAACAGCGCTAATAGAAAACTGGAGCGCTGCAATAGATTTTCACAGTTGTTTGATGATTGTTCTGCATTCTGACAGTGAAATTTCAATAATTCATGTCATTACTGGGCTAATCTACATAATAGAACGCGTAGAAAATTGTTTATCACGTGTAAACGTCAATCAATGAACGAATTTCTATAAGTTTAAACTCTCTATAGTTTTGATATAAAAGTTTATCAAGTGGGACAGTAGTATAGAGAAACCAATAAAGGTTAACATGCACGCCATCAAAGGTTTTTTTTCACATATTTGAAATTCAATCTGTGTATTATTTAGTTAAAACTGCGGTTTTAAAAAAGCACTAAATAATCGGAATCAGCAACTTGTCTCGTCTCTTTTCATTTAATTTAAACGAGAAGAGATTATAGCGGGCCCTTTTTGCCGTTAAACTGCGTAAGGTAAGTCCAAAGTGCACCGGCTTTCAGCTTTCCGGTGCCTGGCTTATCTCACGGCAGGTTTCATCCCTTTGTGAACCTGCGTCAACTACATTTTAAACCTTTTGCGAAAAGTATATTTTCACAAAACGGTAAAAACTGTTTAAAAAATATGTGTACAACTTTAAAAATATTGTACAAGGTGGGCCAAATTGGACGCTTTTGAAGGAAAACACTTTTTTCTATAGGAGATAGACGAAAACTAATATCGTTGTCTGGAGCTCAATTTTTGTCAAAAACATGATGGTGAAAACCGTATATCGATATCTGTTACCGTTTTGGAGTTACGGGGTGTTTTTCAAAAATGTGCATTTTTAACAAGTCGCTGTAACTTTTTTGCTATGGAAAATTTTCTATTTTTATGAAAACATTTCCAAAGCACCTATTTACGTAGAATTGAATGGTTTTATTATATATTTATTTAAATGAATAATTTAAGAATTATCAACAGAAAATTTGATTTTTTATATGGGACTCTTTGTATGTTTTTAATTCGTTGAAAATAATTTAAAATTACCTTTCCAAAAATATAGCACACTTGATATTTTGCTCGATTCCTCTTCGAGAAATAGAATTTATAAAAATTCGCCCTCTTTAAATAAGTAGTCTTTGAACGACGCAGGCTGTTATGCAAAAAATTCTAGCCTGTGAGCAGCAATTAAAACGAAAATAATATTTGCAATGAGCGATGGAGAATTTTTTAACAAATTAAAATATATTTAACTAATATCAACACATTTAAACTATAGCTAATAACAACCAAGACATGAGATTTTGCTACAGGTTTTCTGTTATGAATAGACGGGACCGTTTTTGAACATTTCTCGCGGAATTCATTAAATTTAAAATAAGAACCTTTATTCTTCCGCAAAGATATCCATTGGTATATATCAATAGGGCACTACGTTCGCCGGCCGCCGACCAACGGGTGGAACCTTGGTTCTTGGTTAGCAATTATTCTCGAAATTGGCTGCAAAAATTTGCTGATAACTTCAGCATTCTGAGGCGGTGTCTAGTTGCTGGAAAAATATGTTTTCCAGTTCCATTAGGGGCATATCATCAATAAGGGGTTCAAAGCCTACTAGTTAAAAGTGGCAAACTTTTAAAAATTCTGTATTTCGAAGGGGATTATAACAAAATATCAATTCTGCTATATTTTTGGAAAGGTAATTTTAAGTCCTTTTCAGTTAGTTAAAAATATACAGGGTGTCCCAAATAAAAAATCAATTTTTCTGTTCATAAATCTTAAATTATTAATTTTAAAAAAATTATACTTAAAAGTATATATTTTTTTAAATTATACTTTTGAGTATAGTATCGCGGTAAGCGACAAAAAGAAACAATAATTCATTCCGGTAAACGCGGATAAACGCAGATTACTGCAGCAATATTGTTGTTCATCTATTTTTCACCACTAGTCTGCTGCGATAAAGCGAGAAGCGGGAAGCCGGTGCACTATGGACGTACCTTTAGAGAGGTAAAAATTGATATTGTTGATTAATTTTTATTGAAAATTCATAGATATTTTAGCGGTTTCAGCTACACTCAATATCATTTTACGGACTATGAGTAGAATCATAGATAATAGAGGTAATTAGGAGAATCTTACAAAAAGTGAAGACTAATGCTAACCAATTAGAACTTTTCAGCTTTTATTTAGAAAACTTGTTTATAACTTAAATTTAATTAAATTTAATGAGCTTATAATTTTAAAAAACGTAGAAATTTTGAAAATAAATTGCTATGATGTATAACACAAGTTGTAAAAAATAATTGTCCCACTTTCTTGCAACATTTTACCATCATATATCTTCTTAATCTCTTGAGGTGTCCAAATCCGACGTCTGGCTCAAACGACATCTAGATCACCAAGATTAATATCACAAAAAAGGAAAAATATACATAAACACGAATGTTTGTTTTAATTTTATTGCAGTTTCTAACGCTTGCAGTTTCTACTGCATATCATAACCTCGTTTCTCATAAATATTTATAACGGCGATATTATTTTATAGAGATTCAGATAATTATGTGAAAAGCATTAATTTCAGGCTGGAGATCTTGTATGTAGATTTTTTCCGTTGTTGATTTCATTAGGAGAAAGTCCTCGAGGCATTGTTGGTAGCAAAGATAATTGCAAAATTGCACAAAGTTTGTTATACTTTTTTTTTATATAATCAGTAAACATGAGACGGTAAATAAGAAAATCAATCTATGGTGGAAATTGTTTAAATTGCTATGAAATAATGTGGTTTAGTTCGAAAAATGTACAATAGATATGCTTAAATTGATTTAGATTTAACGAGAATAATAAAGAAAACAGTTAAGTCTAATTATATAATAAAATAAAAATTTTATTAAAAGAAATATATAGGGTGGCTCGAAATGTGTCCGGAAACTTCGGCAGCATATTCTGCAGATAAAAATAAGTAAAAAGTTCGTATAAATGTACAGTGGTGGCCAAAAGTATGGAAACTTTTTTAATTTGTCATTTATGCTGAGAAATTAAAATATGAAATAAAACGACTTATATAATCGTGACCTACAAATAATTTCCTACAAAACCTAATACATTTAAATAAAAAATTACAGCTATCAAAAAATATATAAAAAATTATGAATATTTTCTTGGTAAAAGTATGGAAACTTAAGAAGAATGTTTATTAAAATTCAAGATAATATAAAAATTACTAATATTTAGTGGAATATCCCTTTGAATTAATTATTTCTCTACATCTTCGTGGCATCGAATCGATCAATCTCGTACAATCTTTACTGGAAATGGCCGCCCATTCAGTTTTTAGCACTTCCCATAATTCATTTTTATTTGAAATAGAATGGCTTCGAATTTTCCTATCCAAATGGTCCCATAAATTTTCTATGGCGTTAAGATCCGGAGACTGTGAGGGCCAATCCATTAGTGGAACATTATGTTCATTTAACCAATTTTGAACAAACTGAGATTTGTGCTTGGGATCATTGTCTTGCTGGAACAACCATCTGAGTGGCATTTCTTCATCAGCATGAGGCAGCATATTATTATCCAATATGTCTTTGTACAAAAAACGGTCCATTATCCAACCTGAGCGAGAGGACCAACACCTGAGCGAGAAAAACACCCCCACACCATTATACTCCCACCCCCATGTTTTACTGTGAGCATCTGGTACTTATGGCTGTACCGTGTACCTTTTGGTCTTCGGATATAACGTCTCCCGTCACCACCAAACAGTTGAAACTTGCTTTCGTCGCTAAACAGTACATTCCATTTCTGATAAGACCAGGTGAGATGATCTTGAGCAAATTTAAAGCGGGCCATCCTATTTTTCTTTGATATTAGTGGTTTCTTCACCGCGACTCTTCCAAAAAGTCCCATGTCATCCAACCTTCTTCTCACCGTGCGTGCAGACACCGATATTCCCCTTTCACCCATTTCTCGAGAAATGTCTGTGGATGTTTTTCTTGGATCTCCCATTGATATTCTCTTCATTACTTTCATTGTCCTGTTGCACAACTTTGTTGGTTATCCTGACTTAAAAGCTGTTGAAACGTCCCTGTTTTATTAAATTTACGAATTATTTTCGAAACTGTGCCTTTTAAAATGTTTAAATTTTTACTTATTTGAATTTGTTTATAACCGCTCTTGTATAATTCAACTATTTTATTTTTTAAATCCATAGAGAAATATTTAGACTTGGGCATGATGTTTATATTTATCTGAAGAAAATCGTACCGTTTTATCATATTTGGAAAAAATGAAAATAAAAATGAAACTTCTACACCCTGTATCTCCGGAACTAAGCATTTTAGGACATACATTTATACGAACTTTCTTACTTATTTTTATCTGCAGAATATGCTGCCGAAGTTTCCGGATTACAGTTCGGACCACCCTGTATACCGGGTGAGTAGTTTAAATTAACAGATAGAGTTTATATAATACATACAGTGCGGCTCAGTCTTTATAAAAAGCCCAATTTAAGATTTTTACCATAATTGTCTTGTATATGCTGAGAAAAATGTGGAGTACATTTTAAACATATTTTTGTAGATATTATACAGAATGACTCAAATATATTTTAACTGGAATTAACACTGTAGTATATTTTTTTGGTCAGTGGATTTGTCATAAAATTTTCATCAAAAAAATCATACTTTACCGTTTTTCAGAAAAAGTCAAAAATAACCGAGTTATTTTACTTGAAATTCGAAAATTTTAAAAAAATATATTTTTTGTTCAAATTTTGAAAACCATTGGATTTTTTCTGGGTTTTCAAAAAAGGTTTTTGTAAATTTAATCTACTCTACCAATATTTGCTCTTATTTTTTCGCTCTTTTTTGAAACTAAAACACCAAAATAAACTGTATTGCCTAGTGTATACAGGGTTGTTCACCACATACGACACGGAGTATTGTAGCTAAACGATTAGATTTTTACAAATTGTAAGTTTTGGGTTCGTTGAAGGACTATTAGAGCTACAATTTTAAAATATTTTTACAACATACAGAGTGTCCCAAATAAATAAAAAAATATCAAAGTTGTATTTTTTTAAATGCAACACCCTGTATATTATTACGTTTTTAGTTTCTACGATTAAAATAAAGGTAAATTTGATAAAGGTTTATTACACTTAAACCTTACCGTTTTTGAAATATTTTCAATTTTGTAAAATTGCAATAAACATTTTAAGGCTTCATTTCACCAAGGGTATCAAAGTTTTTTAATACTAAATATTTACTGAAGTTTATTTATTGATCAGTTATTGTGTTGCAATAATAAAAATTATACTACCTTATACAGAGTGTCTAAAATTTTATTTTAAATAATTACTAGCTTTAAACGGCAATAACTTGTTTAATTTAAAGGGAACACCCTGTATATTTTATGAAAATCAGATGCACAATTTAATTGTCTATCAAATTGTTTTATAACATTTTTACCTATCTCTTCAAGTTTCCGTAGAAAATGCATTCTCTTGTAATTTAAAACTCATTTATTAATATACCCATGGAATACTGACATTTTAGATTATTTTTAAAAATGTACCAAATTTTTAAAGAGTACAGATACTAATATTGTCGATATAGTTTGTTTATTTCATTAAAAAATAAAAAAAACTGTTTAAATAGTTGTTAAAGAGTTTATTAATATGATTCCAGTATTCGAACTACATTAATTGACTGTTTGGGTTGATTAATAATAATTGCTCCAAATACCAAAAAACTGAATTTTGTATGTGTATTAGACAGTGTAGTAAAAAGTAAAACATTAAAAATGTTATTTCATTTTTTGACAAATGCTTATTTATAACAACAGAGACATTCATTTTCATAACTTATTATTATATTGATTTCTGATTCAAATCCACATTTATTTAGAATAATTTATTAACGAACATAATTAAGTATGTAATTAATTAATATTTGGGAGGAAATAATGGTGATATATTTAATTAATGGTATATTTTTTTATAAAGATTTAAATAGTTTTCTTTTTGCATACAAATGGGCTAGTAATATTATCATTTTGCTAAAAACGATAATATTACTAGCCTGTACATTTTGTACATTTATTGCTTTAAAAACAATCTGAAATGTCAATATTCCATGGGTATATTGATAAATGAGGTCTAAATTATAAGAAAATGCATTTTCTACGAAAACTTGAAGGGATAGGTAAAAAGTGGTATAATACAATTTGATAGACAATTAAATTGTTCATCTGATTCTCCTAAAATATACAGGGCGGTCTATTTAAACTAAACAAGTTATTCCGTTTAAAACTAGAAATATTTTAAAATAAATTTTTATACCCTCTGTATGAGGTAGTATTATTTTTATTATTGCAACACAAAAACTGATCAATAAATAGACTTCAGTAAATATATAGTATTAAAAACTTTGGTACCCTTGGAGAAATGAAGCCTTAAAATTTTTACTGCAATTTCACAAAATTGAAAATATTTCAAAAACGGTACGGTTTAAGTGTAATAAACCTTAATCGAATTTACCTTTATTTTAATCGTAGAAACTAAAAATGTAATAATATACAGGGTGTTCCATTTAAAAAAATACAACTTTGATATTTTTTATTTATTTGGGACACTCTGTATCTTGTAAAAGTATTTTTAAATTGTAGCTCTAATAGTCCTTCCACGAACCCAAAACTTACAATTTGTAAAAATCTAATCATTTAGCTACAATACTCCGTGTCGTATGTGGTGAACAACCCTGTAGAGGATAAATGAAAACTAGATGTATTTTTCCCGGCTATGGTCAAGCTAAAAGGAGCCCTACACGCAACGATTTGATCTGCATGTCAAATCGCACAGTTGGGAGCTTAAGACCAAATTTTTATTTTTTTTTAAATAAATCCAAGGCATTTATTCTGAATTAGCCTTAATACGTTTTTTGTCATATTACTATCAAAATTTATAAACATGTATTTTCAAAAAATAACCAAGTAAATTAACTAACACAATACTGTTAAAATTTCTCTACAAATTTGCTTTTGCTCCTTTGCTGTTTTTATACACAAAAGTCATCAAAACAATTATAACCGCTATCTGTATTTCGTCCAAATACTAACATTACCGTTAAAAACACTCTATAAACTAGTTTTTTGTTAACAGGAAACGGAAAATTCTCCCAGCGATGCGTCAAAATTCTCGAATCTCGATTTTTTCGGTCTAATTTTTCAAAATCAAGCGTAAAAAACCGAAACTTATTACTAAACTCTTCTAGATTTTTAATAGAATCGATTTGTTCTGAAGTATGAAATTTATTTCGTAAAATTACTCTTTTTTTGAATAATATTCGTTTAGCAGATGAGTCAATGTACTACTTCCGGTGTTTTGAACCCTACTTCCTATCTTTTGTCATGGAACCCTTACTTCTATGTGTTAATTACCATGATATCCTAGAGTTTTATCGATAAAATGGAGATATACAGTATGTATCAATCTAAGTGGAACGAATTTGATAATAAATAGATGAGGGTGTGCTCGAAAAAGACACTCTGACACCTTGATTGATATTTTTACTTGCGCATTTGTTTTTAAACAAAATTTTTTATACAGGATGTGTCATGTAACAGTAACAAATATCAATTTTTTTTATTTACAATGCTATACTCTGTATATTATTTAATTTTTAGATTTTTCATAAAATTTTAAACATATTTCATGTAAAATATACAGGGTGGTCCGAACTGTATTCCGGAAACTTCGGCAGCATATTCTGCAGATAAAAATAAGTGAAAAGGTTCGTATAAATGTATGTCCTAAAATGGGCTTAGTTTCGGAGATACAGGGTGTAGAAGTTTTATTCTTATTTCGATTTTTTCCAAATAATTTCTGAAGTAACGTCAATATTTGGATGAAAATTGGTGTCTGGGAATTTTTTGACATGAGAAATTTGATTTTGATGTCATATGTCTTCTATTTGTAAGGGGCGCCACATACATGTGTTTTAACTGGTTTGAAGAGTAATAACTTTTCATCTGTACCTGTAATGTTTTTGTCCGCATTCCTTTCATAGACACAGACCCAGCAGACGTACTGTATGTCTCAAAATTTAGCAAAAACTAAAGTAATGTACAACAAACTGGTAGACAGAAAAGACATTTTAATAAATATCATTGGAAATAGTAGAAGAATATACAGGGTGTCAAAAATAAGTGCAAGTATTTTAAGGGGTGGTAGATCTTGATATAGTCTGTGAAACGAATAACTTTGAATTTGACAGTTCCCGCGGCCTTTCTAGTGTTAATTTTATTAGGTTAGCAACTTGCGGCCATGCTGACGCAATGCCGTCTCTAATAGAACAGCCTCGGAGCGAGATTTATGACGTCACGCTAACATAATTATTCCTTATATTTGACTATGGCTGAAATCGTACTCCATAGTCAATGTAGATAGTTTTAGTGTTAAGAATAATAATTTTAAAAAATATGTGGTCATCTTTTGACAAGTTTATATTAATTGCCAATTAATTATATTAATTGTCAAGTTTATATTAATTGCAGTAAACATTATGTGGTTTGTGCTGTGAATATTTTATATGCAATTTATTGGATTATATTCGACACTATTTTTTTATATGACACAACACTGATGAAGGCTATAATGTTAGCCGAAACGTTTTTTTTAAACCAAAAAAAATAATGGAAAACGAAATGAAAACTTAATCAGCGTTTTTCCTGAACCTAAATCCCAAGAAAATCAAGAATTTTAGAATAATTTTACATTATAAAATGACAGCAATCTTTATTTCATAGCCATCGCTGACGCATTTTTTTCTATGATATTGTATTATTTGCAAATATAATTTTTCGAACATTGATACTAAAATATATATACATATAAATTTTAGAATGCAAATAATAATACATCACTATTAGTATTATTATTAGTTTATTGAATGTTTTTTGTTAAATTAGATCGATGTTCAAACCCCAAAATTTAAAAATATATTTTACATTTTACCCATTATCTTATGTACCTATTCATTATTTGTATATTGTAAAACATTTGCTGCATTTGTATGGTTCATAGTTTATTTGCCAAAGTGTTTATTACTATAAATAGGTATATATTATATTTATTAACTGTATATTATGTATATTTCATGTAAACTATATCATTTTTAAAATACAAACCAAAAATACGAGGAATAATTATGTTTTCCATGTATTCTACAACATATTTATTAATCCGTATCTAATTAGCGTGACGTCATAAATCTCTCTCCGAGCCTGTTCTATTAGAGACTGCATTTGTCTGATATTTAGAAATGTCAAAAGCTGATGACATTTTACTTTTGACAATTATGCCATTTCGTGTTGATTTTTGCAAGAAGAGGAAGAACTGTCACTTGTTTTATTATTTTCCTTTTCTATTTCACGAAAGTAAAAAGAGTTACCTATCTGATTCGTTCAGGCACTCAATTTAAAGGATACTTAAAGAATATCTGTAACTTTTTTGATAGAGGGATTTTATATTTGCCATGTTGGTAAAAAATAACGGTCAAAATTCAAAGTTATTCATTTTATAGACTATAAAAGAAACATATTTTCTCTTTATCGTTTTTCAAGTCGAAAATAACGGAGTTATTTTACTTTGAAAATTTCCAAAAAAATGATTTTTTGCTAAAATTTTGAGAACCACTGGATCTCTTCTGGATTTTCTTTCTTGTAAATTTAATCTAATACCTATGTTACAATTTTATCAAGAAATCCCTGAAAAATCCCTTCTTATCGAACTTCTACATCCTAAAGTCAATCTGTTTTCCAAAAATCAGCTTTTTACGTCAAGCGCTTTAAGCAGGATCGTGATTAATCAATAACCAGATTTTTCGAAACACTCTGTATACATTTTTAAAAAATCTTAAAATATTTAAAAAACAAAATAAAATATACGTGTTTAAGCGTTTTCTCGGAAACTTGACCGTTTTTTAAATAAAAAATATTGAAATATTTGAGGGGTGGTTTCACACCCTTGGAACTGGAATTTCGAAAAATCCCTTCTTATCGAACCTCTACACCCTAGAATCAACCTGTATGCCAAAATTGAGCTTCTTACGTTGAGTGGTTTGAGCAGGATCGTGATTAATCAGTATGTCAGTCACTTAAAGATTTTATATATTAAAGGATATTAGTATAGATGTATTTCATTATTTTTCTAATACACACAAAACAATTTTTTTTTAATTCTCCAAAAAGCATTTTTTATTTAATAATATTTAAGTTTAAACTTACCTTATATCACCCTGTAAATTCTGCAGAATTATTTGCACCACTTAGATCACCTAGACTATAAACACACGAAGAATTCGGTGGAGATCCATCAGCACATGCACTACGTTCGCGACACAACCAGCGAATGAAGAAGCGGTGCTTCGACGGACCGTTTGTCCATCAGACTGTGACTTCTTTTTTTCATGGTGGTGGAAGTATCAGAATAATCGATTTTTTTTCACTAAAAATCCATAAAAATACTCCCAGTTTACCTGTAGTGCATTTTTTTAGCTTTGAATTGAAGAATTAGTGGATTTGCACATGTTTTTTTCTTAAAAAAAAGACAGTATCTACCAGAAAATAGTGTATTACATACAAAGGAGGGAGGTGTTTCATTACTGTCGAGAGATTAACTAAATCTCGAGGCAATAATGAAAACTTTCCTCCGAGGTTTGTATACTATTTTATTTACAACCACATCATTAATTAAAAAATTGGCGCCGGGAGGCACGTATAGCCGCCCATACTAAAATATGTTAATAAAAAGTTGGTAGGCCGTTCTTTTAGTTTCAAAGTAAAGCAATTTTTCCAATTTTTTTTATCTCAAAAACTGCGACTTTGACTGACTTTGATGTTATTACAAATTTTGTTGCAAATATTATTCCTAATCTTAAATGGAAAACCGCGTTTCGCTAGCTACTGTAATTTTGGAGTTACGATTTTTAAAAATTTTTAACCCCCTCCCACAGACAGACAGACAGACAGACAGACAGACAGACAGACAGACAGACAGACAGACAGACAGACAGACAGACAGACAGACAGACAGACAGACAGACAGACAGACAGACAGACAGACAGACAGACAGACAGACAGACAGACAGACAGACAGACAGACAGACAGACAGACGAACGAACAGACAGACAGACGAACAGACAGACAGACAGACAGACAGACAGACAGACAGACAGACAGACAGACAGACATACAGACAGACAGACAGACAGACAGACAGACAGACAGACGAACAGACAGACGAACAGACAGACAGACAGACAGACAGACAGACAGACAGACAGACAGACAGACAGACAGACAGACAGACAGACAGACAGACAGACAGACAGACAGACAGACAGACAGACAGACAGACAGACAGACAGACAGACAGACAGACAGACAGACAGACAGACAGACAGACAGACAGACAGACAGACAGACAGACAGACAGACAGACAGACAGACAGACAGACAGACAGACAGACAGACAGACAGACAAAAAAAATAAATATGCGAAAATTTTTCGTTTTCTGTTTTGGCATTTCCATATATATAGTTACCGGTACCAGTGGTTGTTATGGCGCAAACCTTCAACAGCAAAACAAACAACTAAGTGACAGTTTCGAATTTCTCGTTCGCAAATTTATATAACGTAGAAAGCCAGAATGTTGTCGGAAAGTTCTGATAATGAAGACTACTTTAGTATTGGTACTCCACCAGAACTTACAGAAGCTGCAAAAAGAGCAGAAGCCAGTTTACTTCCAGAGAAAAGTCGGGGGCGATATGAAATAGCATTGAACGTATACGAAAAACGGTGTGCCGAAAGAGATGCTAAGAATTTTGCTTTGGAGACAGTCATGATGGCATATTTTAGCACCATGGCAAAGGCAGAAAAAGTACATCTACTCTTTGGGCTACGTACATCATCATGTATCATGCTGTACCCAGTGAGGGAAATGGGTGAGGGAAATTGAAGAGGAAAGAAATGTAGATAATTTGACACTTTCAAATTTTTTCAAATTCAGTAATGTCAGTATTACATAAAATGTGATTGTCTTCGTGGTTGTAAATAAAACTTTTGTTTCATTTAAAATAAACGAAAATACTGCAAGGTTACCTATACTGTATTTTTGTAGTTTTTGAAAGAATGGGTATAGTTTAGTTGATTTTTTCGTTTATGAGACACTACTGGTGAAACTATCAGAAAAATCGACTTTTCTCACGCAAAATCCATAAAAAAATACTCCCAGTTTACCTATAGCGCATTTTTTAGCTTTGAATTGAAGAATTAGTGGTTTTGTAGATTTTTTTTCTTAAAAAATGAGACATTATATCAGAAAAAAACTTTTTTTTCATTTAAAATAAACGAAAATTCGTTTCCTATACTGTATTTTTTTAGTTTTTGAAAGAGTGAGTATAGTTCTGTTGATTTCTTCGTTTATGAGACACTAGTGGTGAAAAAAAATTACTTTTTTCACTCAAAATCCATGATAATATTTCCAGGTTACCCTACACATAAATGACCTAAATACAAAATATTTTCGTAGTGTCTGTCTGTCTGTCCGTCTGTAACATGATAACTCAAAAACCGCTAAACCGATTTTAACCAAATTTGGCACAAAAATACTGTGGCACCAGAGAATCTGGCCATTAGTTTTTGGTGGGGGTGGGGGGTTGGTAAGGGGGTATGGGATGGGGTTAAACATTTTAAAAAATTGTAACTCCAAAATTACAGTAGCTAGCGAAACGCGGTTCTCAATTTAAGATTAGGAATAATATTTGCAACAAAATTTGTAATAACATCAAAATCAAAGTCGCAGTTTTTGAGATAAAAAAAATTGCAAAAATTCGTTTACTTTGAAACTAAACGAACTGCGTACCGACTTTTTAATAACATATTTTAGTATGGGCGAATGGCAAAATACAAGAGACAAAAAATGTAGTAAATACTAGAAGAACCATTTTACGAAAAAAAATCGGTCGGCTAGGGATGGGGGTAGTTTTCAACTTTTCAGTACTTTTTCTTGATTTTGGTGAAAATCAAATGTTAAAGCACTTAGCAAAACATAGACACCTAAAAAACGGTTTTTAAATATCTGTGTTTATTTTTTTTATTAGTTTGGTCCCTTTAACTAACAAACGAAGCACTTTTGTACAGAGACAAATTGTAAAAATACTTAGTATGTAGTTCTATGTCCAAGGAATATTTTAACACCCTGTATAAAGAAACAGAAAGGGCTGTAATAATAAAACAACAATTATTTCATTTTAAGGTAAACTTTATTTCTTTTTCATTCGCTTTTCTTTGGTAGGAAACACAAAAATAAAATCTGTTACAAAAAATAACTCTCTTAAAAATTAATAATAATAACTAATAATAACCTTAGTATACATTTTCCGAAAAAATCGAAAATGTTTTTGTAAAATGTACAATTTAAAAACTTACTTGTAAACTTAGAACTTAGAAATAAGACGATCACAAAAACAATATTACACAAAAAAATTAAAAAATATAAAGAAGACAAGAATAATAATAAAAACAAACAAAAAAAAATTAGTGGAAATTTTTTTTCTTCCTTTCATTTCTAAAGATACATTCAGATAAATATATTATTTTTATATTGCTAGAGCGTTTGATTATATTTATATCTCACGTTATTTCGATTAGAATTTTTTTTATAAAATAAACATACACAGTTCAATATCATCTATTCAGGCAAAAATTTAGAATGTTATTTTACTTTAGTATGTATATTATCAGCCATTTTCTAATAGGTTTTCTTCCAAAATGGCCTTAAACGTATTTACCATTACCCAAAATTAAATTGAAGTCAGTTCAGAATTTTTTTATAACCCACTCGAATTTAATTTTATTTAATCATATGTTGTTTTTATGTAATACTACTAAACATATACTAATTTAGATCTTAGGTTTTGATTAAGTATTCTTTTTTTAAATTTCTAATCAACTTTTTTTTCGGTCATGCTGAATTTTAACTACAGGGTGAAACAAAAAGTTTTTCTGCCAATTCAGGATGACCAAAAAATAATACTAAAACAATATTATATTACATTGACAATTTTTTTTTCATAGAACTGAATAGTTATTATGTTTTCTGAAGGGAAACCATGATATTGGAAATGGAAAACCGTATGATTTTCCATCAAAAATATAGGGCCGAATATTATATACATAGATAATATTTTAATTATGTTTTTTGCTTTTAATTTTCTAGACGATCACTCAAAAGATAAAGTTATTTTTCGGGATAATTTTTTATACCTATATTTTTGCAAACGCCAACATATTTTGAAAGTCCTTTTTTTCAAATTCTAGTATTGTGTTGATATTGGAATATACTTTTGGAAGAAAATAGGACAGATTTGGATACAGTAAACACTCTGGATCAGTGAGTTTATACTGAAAATGAAATTTGTACAAAAGAAGATTTTTTTTGGTAGAGTCTAATAGTTTTTTTCACGCAAAATGCTGAAAGAAATACCTAAAAAAATAATTGAAAAACATTTTTTATGTTGATATTAAAAATGCTTCAATAATACATCACCAAAAAACACTTTTGAAACAGGTGAAATGTCCACCCAGAATGATAAAAAAATGTTTAAAGTACATTTTTGCTGTAAAATTTCTGTACTGTTATTGATTTTTTATTTAAATTTTACTGTATATACAGAGTGGTCAATTAGTGCCAGGAAGTCCAATATATCGTCGTTGTTATCCAAGGTATAAAAAAAGTTTTATATAAATGTGGCATGGTTTATAAAGGTCTATATCCTAAAAATATTTAGTTGTATACAGGGTGTACCAAAAAAAGTGATAAAGTTTTAATTTCTTTTAAATAGCAACATCCATTTTTCTTTACATAATCGAAATCAGAATAAAATTCTGCATATAGTATTTTTATTTGAAGCACTATGCTGAGTTGCCATTTTATTTCTTATTTACTAAAACTTTTGTTAAATAAACAAGTTCCAATCAGTTTATAACTTATAGGAACACTTTAAACACAAAAAATGTTCATTTCTTAATTATGCATTTAATAGAAAAAAATTATACAGGGTGTTGCATTAAAAAAAATACGATATAGCATTTTAAATATTGCTATGTTGGCGACGCTATAAAAAAACCTGTATAAGATTATGTAAATTTTCCTTCGCAGATTTTTTTCTGTTATCTTTGGTGTTTAGGAAAATATAGCTAAGTTTTAGTAAAGTTAAATTTATTCGCATACAGTGTTTTTAACCAAAGTTTCAGTAAATAAGAAATAGAATGGCAACATTGCATAGTGCTTCAAATAAAAATACTATACTATATGCAGAATGCAGAATTTTATGTTGTACTCAATTATGTACAGAAAAACAGGGGTAGCAATTTAAAAAAAAACTTCTAACTTTATTATTACTTTTCATGGGACATCCTGTATACAAGGTGGTCCGAATTGTATTCCGGAAACTTCGGCAGCATATTCTGCAGATAAAAATAATTAAAACATTTCTTATAAATGTATGTCCTAAAATGCTTAGTTTCGGAGATACAGGGTGTAGAAGTTTCATTTTTATTTCGATTTTTTCCAAATAATTTATGAAGGAACGTAAATATTTGGATGAAAATTGGTGTCTGGGAGTTTTTTCACATGAGAAATTTGATTCTGATGTCAATATGACTCCTACTTGTAGAGGGCGCCACCTACATATTTTTTAACAGGTTTCAATAATGACATGTATTTCCATTCTAAATATCTTGAGAACGGTTGCTCGTAGCGATTTTTACCAAGAGACATTTTTCACGTAAAAAGTCACAAGAATGTATATTTTTTCATTCAGTAGTTTTATACAGGTACAGAAGAAAAGTTATTACTCTTCAAAAGAGTTAAAACACATGTAGGTGGTGCCCTTTACAAATAGTAGATATATTGACATCAAAATCAAGTTTCTCATGTCAAAAAACTTCCAGACACCAATTTTCATCCAAATATTGACGTTACTTCAGAAATTATTTGGAAAAAATTGAAGTAAAAATGAAACTTCTACACCCTGTATCTCCGAAACTAAGCATTTTAGGACATACATTTATACGAACTTTATTACTTATTTTTATCTGCAGAATATGCTACCGAAGTTTACGGAATATAGTTCGGACCACCCTGTATAGCCATGCAACATTATTTATATAAACATTTTTTCATTTCTTCGACAGCAACGACGATATTGGACTTCCTCTCTCTAATGAGCCACCCTGTATGTTTATCTCTCTCAGCATAGAGCGTCCGACTTTGGAAAACTAAGCTTTAGCTATTTAAATATATCTCATCGTGCTACAAACTACGAAGTACTTTGTCAATTCTCTGCATTGCTTTTAGAACAGTCTTGATTAGATTTAATTCTTTTTACAACTATACAGACTGGACCGCGCACAATGCGCAGCAAGTCGATGATCTCGTTAGTGTTCATGTGATCCACGCTCTCATCGTTCACCTGAAAATACAAGGAAAAAATTAGATATTAAGCCAAAGATGTAGAGGTGCGGAGAATGAGCATGAATGTGTGCAGAAATTCTGAAGGTACGTCCATGGTGCACCGGCTTTCCGTTTTCCGGTAGCCGGCTTAAGGAGGGCACGCACTAAATGGGTATCGGCGCGAGCGAGCGGCACGTAATTTTCAGTTTACGTTGAAATAAATGTAAGCCCGCGCACCGCACTAGATCGGTGCGCTTCGAGCTATCGGCGCCATTCGAGCTATCGGCGCCATCAGGCGAAATCAGAGAATGCATGGGAGGGGGACAAATAGTCTACGCCGAGCGACTCTTTTTAGTGGAGCGGTTTTACATTAAACATGTCCGATGAATTATTAATCGAAAGTGTACGAGACCATATCATACTTAATATGCGGTTTTTTATAAAAATTTCTTACAAGCACGTAACCTATATTGTTTACTACACTTATTCAATAACTGAATTAGAAAACCTTCCGATTAAACCCATTTATTTCTCATCTCGTTTTGATTATCTCACATTATTTTGAAAATCGAATTTAAATATCGTCAAAAAACCTATCATATTATTTAATTTTTGGTTTGTTTTGACGTTAGTAATAACAGCTGATAAATAATCATCCTATGTTACTATGATGATCGCTCCGTAAAAGGTACAAATAGAGAAAATAATATTTATGTTTGAATAAAATATTTGTACATATATCTACCGTATGATAGAAAAAATCGGCGTCCAGTTGGATGGGAAATGACGATTGATGACATTTCCTATATAAATTTACATATAAAATGGCACCGACCTTCATTTCATGGTCATCGCTGATGCCGTTCCTTTTCGATAATACGGTACTATAAAAACTATTTATATTTTTTCTTTTTCAATTTTCTTTGACTTTTTTATTATATTTTAAGTTTTCAAAATCTTGGTTTTAAGTCAGTAGTGAATAAAACGAAACTTGTGTTTACATTTTGTTTAATGATTGACGTTTCGACTAATTTTAGTTCGGTCTTCTTTAGAATCTATAATATACAATACAATTTTATCACTAACAATGTGTTTAATATATAATTTTTTCTTACCACAAACGTAGAAAATTATTTATACGTATATTATAGATTCTGAAGAAGGCCGAATTAAAATTGGTCGAAACGTCAATCATTAAACAAAATGTAAACACAAGTTTCGTTTTATTTACTACTGACTTAAAACAAAGATTTTAAAAACTTAAAATAAAAGCGATATATAAATGTTTGTAATGACACTTATTTAGATTAAAAAACTAGAAATAAAAGTTTTATTTGACTATTTTTCATATCTAGCTTTGTTTTTAAAGAACAAATTAAACCCTTTTGAGTTATACCAAATTTGTTAAAATCGGTTAAGCTAAGAGTCATGTAGTATATTTTATCCCCATCTTCCACTCTATTTCACTAATTTTATGTGGTTTGTTAAGATCTAAATTTATTAATGTGTGTTTGGTTATATCTAAATAATATTAATTTCATCATAAAGCATAAAATATAAAAAGTTACATAAAAATATAAATAGTAATAATACTTTATAATTTTTTGAAATGCCGAATGAATTTGACTAAATTGGAATAAACTCCTCCTCGTCTATGCTCAAATTTATGCTGGTGACGTACTCTCGACCGTCGATCGTGCGACTCCAGTGCGCGGCTACAATCGACTTTCCGACCGGTCGTGTCGGTCGCGCCTCTCTTATCGCTTTGTGAACCTGCGCCATTGAAGCAGGTATACTCTGTTTTTTTTTCTCAGGTAAGATTTCGACAGACGATGACAGAAAAAAAGCAGATGACGTCCCATACCAATCTATTTATTTTACTAAAAAAAGTTTCTAATATTTTTTAAGTTAACTATGGATGGATTTAAATATAAATCTGCCATACGTCGTCTCTTGCTGTTTTTAACCAGTTTTATTGGTTTATTTCAAAAAGGACAGATCATATTTCAATTTGATTGGTTTGACGGAACGATGAACGTAAGACGGACGCCGATGCGTATGAACTCGCCTTTAGATTTTTGAGGCTTGCCAAATTATACTTAGGTTATAATTTTGTGCCAATTTATGTCAAATACCCTGCATTTTGATTCGTGTTATTACGTGTGTTTTGTGTCTTTTGAAGTCAAGTGGAGGAAAAATCGAGGGAAAATTATCTGTAGACCCAGAGCACAGTTTATAGTTTTAAATAAGTGCATCTCGTATATGGTACAAGGATCGTACTAAACATATATACTAAAAACTGGAGTAGCTCTAAAATATCGACATCACACGATAGGTAAATAATGGATTTTAGTATTGCGGAAAAAAATGTCAAAAGGTACTGGTTTAAAAAAATTAAAATTAAAGTTAATTAATCAACTTTTAAGGTATAAAATTTGGTAAGTGTCATTATTAATAAAATAGTTTGTTTTATTTATGTTGTTTTATTTATTCCTGTAGAATATTACAAATTTGTATTTGTACATAAAGTTATACTGATAAATATAATAATAAATGCGGTAAGTTTCTTGAAACTTGAAAGTAAGAAATAATTCTTTTTTATATCTTTTTGGTATGTGGTGTTTTGTTCTTGTTTGTTTTGTATTAACACATACCGTTTTTTTAAATAAAATAACTCTATTACATTTTTTCAGTTTTATACAGTTTCTTTTCACAATATTTTGAAGTAATCACTTATCAGTCAAATTTTAAATATATTAATTTCCTGCTATGCGTTTCAGTTGTACCAACTTGTTTCTTTGTAAAATAAAATAAACTACTTTGAAATTAAAATGACAGACACATGTATCACTGTCAAGGATCTTGTCGGTGGACACACTGTACATTTGTTCCTCTATTTTGCACCGCTAGTCTGCCGTGATAAAGCGAGAAGCGGGAAGCCGGTGCACTATGGACGTACCCTAAGCCAGGATTATGTAAGTACATATTCCTTTTCATGTTGAACACTATATTTTTATTGAAACATAGTGGGAGTAATGTTTTACGTTGAAAATGATGTAGAATTTGCAAATATGTAATAAACTCATATCATTTAAATTTTCAACATGACAAAGAAATGCCAAAGAAATTTACCTTTATTATCCTATCACCAGGCCTGATGCGTCCATCTTTGGCAGCCACAGAGTCAGCGTGGACAGCGCTGACATACGTCACTCCCGCAGCGCCTTGCAAACTAAAGCCAAGCCTGCTGTTCCAACCCCTATTCAGTTCAATGGCAAGAATCTGCGTAAAAATATATTTTTTTAAATTATTTGCAAAATTAGGTGCTTACGTACAAAAAGTAACTTGTACAGTTATTGTAAAATACTCCGGCCGTCAATAATTTATTCAACTTTATGATATTGTCATTGATACATTTTTGAAGTATTGAAGTCTAAAACATTTTTTTTCGTGTCATGAAATATTCAATTAAAGAGAAAGTCATCACAACCATGATGAAAATTATATTTTGTCGAAAATAGCTACCAACAAAAGTTGATTGGTAGCCTGATCTAATCAAATACTTTAAAAAGTTCCATTAAATGTTTTTTTTTAAATTAATAAATGAGCCAAAAAAACGATACCCTTAAAAGTTATATGGGGTTTACTCTTTGATTGTAGTTGTAGAAATTTGAATTGACAAAGAAATAATTATTGTTCTAAACGTCCTACCTCGTAATCTTCCTTCATTGGTGTCATTTTGTCACCATCCACCTTCATTTCAGGCCGTCTTTCAGTATCTTTCTTCAAAATTCCTTTCTTCCTCTTGATGGTATCCGTTTCTTCATCCTTATGCGTGTTTTGGCTGCTTTTGGAAGTGCTACTGCTGCTCCGCGCATCAGTCTCGACGCATGGAGGATGCGCAGATTGGTAGGCAGGGTTTTTGTAACTGTAAACAGGACAAATTTATGTAGAAATATCTACAAGAATATAAACAACGCATCAATGCTTGTATTATAGCGGGTGTTGCATCGTCGGACGGGACATAGGAAATCCCATGTAAATTTTAATGGGGTCAATTATTGGCTTCCCTAATTATTTTTACAGAATAATTCTATTTAGGTTTATTGAAGAGCACTAAAACCCACATTCAAAAGAATAACTTTAGATATTTTTGATTAGCTCGTTTACGAGTTATCACCGATTTCTTTTTAAATATTTCTCCTTTCTTATGGCCCTGTATTTACTTATGAGCACCAGTCAAGGTAAAAGATAACTGTCATATGAAGTTGTCATTTCAGAAATTTGTCTATTTAGTGCTTTATTATTATTATTAAAAACTCATACCTACATCGAAAATATTAGTCACGAATTACACTACCGAAGAAAAAGTATTGATGATTAAATGGTATTATCAAGGAAATAGTTATTAAAAGATGTCGGACATGTTTGCTGCTCTGTATCCGAATAGACCGATACCTGGAAAATCTACAATCGCAAGGAATATCCAGAGATTTGAGAACAAAGGTACCCTAATAATTAACTGCAGATGTGAAGCAAGACAGGAACAAAGACAAGATGCAAGAAATGATACCGACTTGGAAGTTTTATTGTGCGTGGAAGAGAACGATGGAAAGATCAGCACAAGGAAACTTGAGGATGAAATAGGAATAGATCACACTACAGCGTTTCGAATTTTGAAACGACATAAATACTACTCCTTCAAATATGTCTGACGTTACTTCAACATAGTTGTCTAATTAGTCCAGCTTTAACCACTAATCATTTTGTGTCAGTTAAAACAAAAAAAATTCTGAGGAACAGAAAACCTTAATAATATTTTGAAGATATATAAATTCCCCATTGAACACCAGAAAAATATACTGGGTGTTCCATTTAAAATAAAGGAGTAACTTGCTTTTAAAAGTGTCTTAAAACTGTATAACTTTTCGGGTCAAATTTCAATTTGGTTTAGCATACAATGGTTACTGTAATTAAATATCAGACAATACAAGGTCAATTAAAATTTAGATGTTATCGAAATTTAAAATTTACTCCTCATTTTCACAAAATGTGAAATAAATCAAAATTCTTAGATTTTAGGTATATGCCTCTTTAATAAAACTCATCTTTATTTTTTTCCTAGAATCCGAAAATCAATTAATATATAGCGTGTTCGATTAGAAAAAACACGAATTTGATGTGTAACTTTTTTTGGGGAAACTCTATATAATTCTATATATTTTTATAAAATGCTTTCAGTTAACCTACATATGCTGCCAAAATTTAATTTCGATATAAACTACCGTTCTCCTTGGAGCTTCTGTGACCTATGGGAGGCGCCACCCTGTATATAGGTAGAGTGTTTAGTACAAATGGTATATTACCTGAAGGTACTTGAGGTTCCTTCGAGTGGAATGTGAGGCATGCTGGCAGGTTCAGAGGGAAAACTGGCTTTATTTTCTAACTCTATATGACTTCCATCATCGACACCTGCAAAAAAATATTTATTACAATTCACATCAAGACATTTACAAAATACTTTAAACATAATTATAAAACGCTTCAACTAGACTTAACTTACCAAGGTTATAGGCTAAATTTGGAGCATCCAAAACTTCCGGATCCAAATTATTCAATTCATACGCGTTATGAGCCAGCGAAAAATTGAACCTCGGCTTCCTAGTAGCTACCGGAGTCTGATTTGGGTTGTACAGATCCAAAGAACTGGGCCTACAACAAGAACTACAGCTAAAATTCTTCGATATCCTTCAAAACCAAACCAATCTATACCTTGAAGGCCTGTCCATATCCTCACTATCGATACTAAACAACGAATTGTAGGCGTCCTCTTCGAAATGAGCGGCGCACTTGAGCAAACCTTCGTGGAACTGTTCCTCTGGAATGAGGTACTTGATGCCGGAAGAGGAGGAGTCCTGGGACGCGTCACTGGGACAGTTGTGACGCCTTAGTCTTCTGGGTGAGGAGGACCTGTGACCTGGAGGTTCTTGGAGGTTGCTGGGTAGGAGTTTTCGTACTGCGATATCGTTCAGCATGTCCACAGCTTCTTGCCTGTAACAAAAAATAAATCTAGTAGAATTATTGTTCCATTTTAAGTGAAGATTTTTATTATTTGATCATCAAATGGTAATATGGGAGGAATTCTTTAAAATAGCTTATAGAAGATTATAATACACTGATAAAAAAGATAGATTTGAACTAAAGTCGTCATCGTTCTTGAAAAAAAAAATTAGTGGCAGGAGAATTTATTTTAGCGCAAAAGAAAATATTTTGCCTGAAGAAAAACTCTCTTATCTCAAGAAAACTTGTTCTCTTGAAAAATTCGAAAATTTCTCTTGAATCTATTTTCATTTAACCAAGTGCAAGTTACTTTGTTTTAAGATAATAACAAAAATATGTATAGACTTCTCTTAGATCAAAATAAATTTTAGTTGAGTCAATGTATTCGCTATTGGTTTAAGAAAGGTGTCTCTTTAATCAAGAAATGTCCCTTTTCAATCAAGAATTTATGCATGAATCAAAGAGACTATTGTTCCTGTAGCAAGAACTTCTTTGCATATTAATTTTGGGTCAAGAGTGAAATACTTTGGACAGATAGATTCTTCTATTCTCTAAAGTAATGTTTTAAAGCTTATGAAAAGATAGTTAATGCTTTGGGCAAAGACACGTCGTTCTTGGCCCTATTGAAAAGCGCCAATCTTTTGGGTCAAAGTCATATTCATTTCAACTGAGAGATCCTTTTTTCAGTGTATACACACTTTATTATCAATATTTGTTACATTTGTAGCTGCTTTTTTATCTGCCTTACATGCCCAAGCTTGCAAAACTGTTTTTTAGTCACGATTAATAAAATTAAAATAAAAATTAAATTAATAAATTATACATATATTTTACCTAAATTATTATTAGATATTATTGCTATTAGTTATTATTACTATTAGTCCAACCTACAACAATTTCAAATAAAAAATTATGGTATTTAAGATAATTACAAAAAAAAACTAATTTTAAGAAGTTTTAACATCCTGTATCTCTAAAACTATAAAAGTACTTGGAGGAAAATTATAATAAATCGAAAAAATATTACGACTTTAACACCCTGTAGCTAGAAAACAAAGCAGAATCGGACCTATGTTGATATGAAAAATAAATCTTATTTTTACGTGAGGAATCTCCCCACGAGAGATGGCACATGTTTTCTGAAACACCCTGTATGTGGCAAATTTGTATTTTTTTATGATATAGTATTGAGCAACTTCCATTTCTATCAGTCATTTGTCATCATCTATAACCAATAATCTGTAGATTTTCTGTCCTGCGGTAAGACGTCTATTTGATAAAATCACTTAATATTTCTGAAACAGTTAAAGATAGGTATAGGACATTATATATAAAATATGTCTAGAATTTCCCGAGGAATCCAAAAATCGAATAATATATAGGGTATTATATTTAAAATAAAAAAGTTGGTATTGGTAACTATTACACAACACACCCTGTATAAAAAGTTTTTACTGAAAAAAATGCGCAATTAAAAACACTAATCGACGTGTCCGCGGTTTTTTTTTGAAAACACCTCCGTTTATTTATTATTAATTTTATTCTATTTAACTTATACACAAACTGTATATATTTAATATTACTGTTTATAAAAAGATACACAAAACTATTTTTAACAATATTCCTATATAAAATTTGTAGGATTCCTTTAAAAATATTAAATAGCATAAAAATTAAAAAAAATGCTTCAGTAAATCATTTCATTAACGTCTGATTCAAGCTTTAAATTGCTGAGAAAAATTAGTCTAGATTCGCCTTTAGCTTTTCCGTTTACTAGACACGGCGCGCGCTTGGGTAAAATTTCGAAAAGTTGGCCGTGCGCGCTGGGCTGTCAAGATCAACAGAAAAAAAGACGTTCTGAAGTAAAAAATATACTAAATTATGTCGTGTTTGTATTATTTTGTGCAATTATTTGTTCAAATAGTGCTGTTTTGTACTGTGTGTTGTTTTAAAAAGTGTTTTACACGAGTGTTAATAGAACTTTTGTGTCAAGCTATAACAGTTTTGCTGAAACTTAATGTAAGTAACGATATTTTATATACATATATGTCCACGTTTATTTTTTGAGTGTTCCATACAGGCCTGAATAGCTAAGATGACTTCAAATACTGATAGAAACGTGTACAGGGTGTCTTATTTTCGTTTTTTTTATGGGTTTCTCGTTTATGTGTAGAAATACAAAGATCACTGTGCTACAATTTTATGAAACTATAAAGATACTATAAATGGATTTGTCCTACCCCCCTTGGTTCCTGAAATACAGAGCGAACTTGAAAATTTTGCATTTTTCGACCCTCTTCGTATCTCGGTTATCTTATAACTTATAGAAAGGGTGAAAACTTTGTCCCATAGAGTTTTTCACGTAGAGTCCAGTGGCATATGTAAAAGAGGGGCAACACTGTGCCGGTCAAGCTTAACCACGTGATTAAAATTTTAATTGGTGTTTTTCAAAAATAAGGTAACAAATGCATTATTTAACTTGTTTCTCTTCTGGTGTACGAGATTCCTGTAGCGTGCATTTTTATATGAGACACCTTGTATACACGTCTGTTAAATTGTTTGCTATTCTCCTATTGTTCCCGGAAACATGTAATGTATATTTATAAGAACAATAAAAGAAATAACCCAGCGACAGCGAAAATAAAAAAACACGCTACAAAAGGGGAGTGGAAAATGAAAAACCGTCAAAAATTCTCGGGCAACGAGATGCTCTGAAATGCGGGCCAGCTACACACATCACTAATTTACAAAAGAGGTAGCTATATAGCAACGCCATATTGCACACCAGAATCCGCACTGAAATTTATTACTAGGGATGTGCTGTTTTCAGGTGAAACATCGATATACTGGGCGTTTTTCAAAAGTGTATATAACTTTTTATTTTTTCAGATAAAAAAACGAAAATTGGTATGTTAGAACATAACATAATATTTCGTACAGTTTCGAAAAATCTGGTCATTGATTAATCACGATCATGCTTAAAGCGCTTGACGTAAAAGCTGATTTTTGGAAAACGGATTGACTCTCAGGGTGTAGAGGTTCGATAAGAAGGGATTTTTCAAAACTCGACCTAAGGGGTGAAACCACCCCTCAAATATTAGAATATTTTTTTAATTTAAAACCGGTGAGTTTTTCGAAAAAACTCTTAAACACGTATATTTTATTTTGTTGTTTTACATATTTTAAGACTTTTTTTAAAAATATACAAGGTGTTTCATAAAATATGACCATTGAGTAATCACGATTCTGCTTAAACTGCTTGACGTTTAAAGCTGATTTTTGGCAAACGGATTGACTGTGGGGTGTAGAGGTTCGATAAGGAGGGGTTTCTCGAATCTCAAATTCCAAGAGGGCGAAAACGCCCCTTAAATATTACAATATTTCTTATTTAAAAAACGGTTAGTCTTTCTGGAAAACGCATAATTTATATCGTTTTTTTACATATTTTGAAATTTTTTAAAAAATCGTACAGGGTGTTCCAAAAAGTTGGGTAGTTGATTAACCACGATTCTGCTTAAACTGCTTGACGTAAAAAACTACCCCTCAAATATTACCAAGTTATATAATAATATCGCCATATTGTTTTTTCTCATGCTGACATAAATGTGAGAAAATGTTATCCAGTTTGTATGTTAATGGAAATTCTTGCTTTGCTTTATCATCACCATTACAAATGATTAATTCGACGCGAACGAAGTCGCGGGTACACGCTAGTATATCAATAATTATGAAAAAAAAACTCTATCGCAATTTCGATATATCGATAGTTCCAGGACATCCCTATCATTGCAGCAATATAATCCGACGGTGCAGGATAATACTGCTTTGCAAATTTCAATTATCAGGTCGAAATTTATGTTCTTTCGAACGAATGGCATATTCACACGTCCTCAATCAGACAAAGATACAGAGCAGATCTATTCCTGGTGTACATTGTTCGTTTCCAAATTAATAGAAGACCGTATAAAGGACCTTTGAAACTTTTGAGTTTAAAATTTAATGAAAAATCATGTTTTCACCATTAAATATCGAAAAAAACATGATTTTGTGAACAAAAAGTGACATAAAATGCTTAGGTTTTATTTTTGATGGCAAATGATCTGAAAAAATAAAATATCTTGCGATTTCCGTTAAAAAAAACTATACTTTTATATATATTTTCAAGTAATTTTTTTATTACATTTTTATAGTTACCCTGTATGTATATGTATTTATTAAGTTAACAATAGCAAATTATGTTCTCTTTTGATAGAAGATCGAGATAAATAATTAATTAAAAAATTAAGATATTATTTGGTTAATTTTAAAACTGTATTATTGTATTAGTTTATTGTTATGTATTATAAAATTGTAGCAATTAAAGTACTGACCTCAAGTTAGCCTTTCTTGAAAACGAAGCCCTAGGAGTGGTCTCTGTGGGGCTCAATGTAGCTACTGGAGTTTGCGCTGAGTCCCTGTATAGCTTTAATTTAACTTTATCTCCACACTGACGCAGATACTGTACGGCTTGTTCGTGGCTCATTGGTGATATCTCTACCTCATTTACCTGAAGAATAAAGAAAATAATGTAATGTTAATATTAAAAAAAATAATATTAATAGTACTGAGTATGTGGCTGGTTCTTTGCGAAACATCGTTGAAATAGTGTTAGTAATATATGTAGGTGGCGCCCCCTACAAGTAGGAGTCATACTGACCTCTAAATCAAATTTCCCTAATCAAAAAACACCCAGACACATCCCCTGTATCTCCGAAACGAAGCACTTTAGGACATAAATTTATACGAAATTTTTACTTATTTTTATCTGCAGAATATGGTGCCGAAGTTTCCCGAATACAATTCGGACCACCCTGTATATTAATGTTTCCACTGAGGTCAGAGAATTTTCAAAAAGAGATTAATATTATTAAACAAATCGCCATGCGCCATCAACAATGGATATAAGTAGTGTTCCCTTATTGATAATATGATAAAAGAAGAAATACTGGTATAATAATATTAATCTACGACAATGTCATTATGACACATGTAACATTGTCATTTGGATGTCATTATGGCTTTCATAATAGA
Organism: Sitophilus oryzae; assembly: GCF_002938485.1. NCBI lineage: Eukaryota > Metazoa > Arthropoda > Insecta > Coleoptera > Curculionidae > Sitophilus > Sitophilus oryzae. The sequence goes on along the minus strand of NW_022147062.1, from coordinate 38,336 downwards.
GCTATTATGAATTCCAGAATATCACGCAAATTTTAAAATAAGAAACAAGCAAAAAAAGGTACCTAAATACGATTATTTATTGTAAACATTAATTATATCAGTACAATTGGTTAAATTAATTCCAGACGATGACAGGTGAGTTGAATTTTTAGAAAGTAAATTTATTTCCTGAGCGCTTGAACTTGTTGAAGATCCATAATTGCCAGAAATGTTACCCAAAATATTACATGACACTTTTTTTCTTATTTTCTTTGGAATTTTCTATATAGCACCTGATAATTTTGAATTTTAATTTTTATGAGGATATCTCTGATATTTTAAATTAAATCAAATCTCTTTGGATCGTCCCTCGTGTCGCGTCGTAGATTAAATTTTGAATGATACACATTCGATACGAACTTTTTAATGAAACTTGTGTAACTAACTAACTTAACGTTACACGTGTTTCATTATGATGTTCGTATCGAACTTGTATCATTAATAACAATAACTATAATGTTCTTACTGCGATGATCTTGTCTCCTGCTTTGATTCTGCCATCAGTTAGGGCTGGCTCTCTGACTAAGGCTCTGACGTAGTGACCTAGGGCACTGTCATCCTCCTTTCTAAGGGTGAATCCCAACGAACCTTGGATTTTCGTAAGTGTTATCTCGAATTCCTGGAAAAAAATGGATAGCAATAAGTAGGGGTGAGAATTGTATCTAATAAATCTATAGTGAGGGATAACAGGAAAAGATTAATAGATATTTATAAATTACTAGCTGATCCGGACTGCCCAATAGTAAAGTGATGTGAAATTAGAGTATTTTGCCAATCTTGTGATATGGATGACTGACTGCATGGAATAATTGAAACCTATCGATTTGACAGTTGATATTTGTTCTCTGTATTTTTGTTTACATTCCGATTGAAGTATTTTCTGTATATTTCAATATCCTTTCTAGATTTGAATATACATGTCTTGAATTTGAATATACAGGGTGGTCCGAACTGTATTCCCGAAACTTCGAAGCATATTCTGCCAGATAAAAATAAGTAAAAAAGTTCGTATAAATGTATATACTAAAATGTTTAGTTTTGGAGATACAAAGTGTAGAAGTTTTAATTTTATTTCGATATTTTCCAAATAATCTCTGAAGTAACGTCAATATTTGGATAAAAATTGGGAGAAAATTGGTGTCTGGGAGTTATCTGACATGACAAATTTGATTTTGATGTCAATATAGCTCCTCTATTTGTAGGGGGCGCTTCCTACATATATGTTTTGACTGTTTTAAAGAGTAATAACTTTTCTTCTGTACCTTTATAAAATTACTGAGTGAAAAAATATACATTTCCGTGATTTTCTTCGTAAAAATGTCTCTTGTTAAAAATTGCTACGAGCAACCGTTCTCAAGATATTTAGAATGAAAATAGTCAATACTTTACATTATTGACAAAAAATAAACTTGTCGAGTAGATAGTTATTTGACTGAAATGATAAATTTGGGAACTTTTTGTTTTTTTAAATTAATCACAAATTTTTCTTCGAAAAAATTATTAGCGATTTTTACTAGGAGACCTGTTTTACGTAAAAAACGTCGTAAATGTTTATTTTTTTTACTCAGTAGTTTTATACAGGTACGGATAAAAAGTTATTACTCTTTAAACCAGTTAAAAAATATGTAGGTGGCGCACTCTACAAGAAGGAGTCATATTGACATCAAAATCGAATTTATCATGTCAAAAAACTCCCAGTCTCCATTTTTCATCCAAATACTGACGATACTTCAGAAATTACTTGGAAAAAATCGAAATAAAAATGAAACGTCTGCACCCTGTATCTCCGAAACTAAGAGAGAATATGCTGCCGAAGTTTCCGGAATATAGTTCGGACCACCCTGTATGTTGTTTAGTATGGCACTGATTTGTAGTGGACTTTAATGATTACAACTTAGCTGTAAGCGTGAGTGACGTGAGCTGTCAATTGCAGAAAATGTCGGAGTTCCATACCTAATTTACATAAAACTTAATTTTCTGTATAATTTTTGTGACTTACTTAGTTACTCTGCTGTTTCAACAAATCAGAGATATATGTATAGATGGTGTAAATAACTCCACTTTATTCTTTGAACCATAGACTATGTGGTATAGACTAGACAGTAAAAATCGTACACCCTGTATATACAAATATAATTTAAGAATCGCCGAATGTCGAGTAGAATTCATCACTCCGTCGATCTTTTTCTTATCGATTTTCCATTTTTTCTTTTTCTTGACAGCTCAATTCCCTTTATACACGCTTGATAAAGACCGCTAGGCATCTACATTCGCATGTATTTGGGTCAGAGCTATTTCTACCCTTGTGTGCGATGCGGGGGACTTACACGCACTCCGTAATGGATTATCGCGGGCATTCGCCTTACAAGAATATTAAAAAATACTAAAAAATCTCAAAAAGTAGGCTAAATGGCGTTTTTACAAGAGATAAAAATTGTAGTAAATACTAGAAGGACTATTTTACAAAAAAAATGGCGCCGGGAAGCACGTATAGCCGCCCATACTAAAATATGTTAATAAAAAGTTAATAGGCAGTTCTTTTAGTTCCAAAGTAAAGGATTTTTTTTCAATTTTTTTTATCTCAAAAACTGCGACTTTGATTTTGATGTTATTACAAATTTTGTTGCAAATATTATTCCTAATCTTAATTTGAAAACTGCGTTTCGCTAGCTACTGTAATTTTGCAGTAACGATTTTTTAAAATTTTTAACCCCCTCCCATACCCCCTTACCAACCCCCCATCCCCACCAAAAACTAATGGCCAGATTCTCGGGTGCCACAGTATTTTTGTGCCAAATTTGGTTAAAATTGGTTCAGCGGTTTTTGAGTTATCGTGTTACAGACGGACAGACAGACGGACAGACAGACGGACAGACAGACGGACAGACAGACGGACAGACAGACAGACGGACAGACAGACAGACGGACAGACAGACGGACGGACAGACAGACGGACAGACAGACAGACGGACAGACAGACGGACAGACAGACGGACAGACAGACGGACAGACAGACGGACAGACAGACGGACAGACAGACAGACAGACACTATGAAAATATTTTGTATTTAGGTTATTTATGACCCAAATAACTCATTTTGAGTGAAATTATAAAAACTTTTTTTTAAAAGACTTATATATTTTTTTAGCAGACCATACCTATTGGTATGGTCTGCTAAAAATATTTAGGTGACACCCTCTACAAGTAGAAGTGATATTGACATCAAAATCTAATTTCTCATGCCAAAAAACTCCCAGTCACCAATTTTTATCCAAATATTGACGTTACTTCATAAATTAATTGGAAAAAATCGAAATAAAAATGAAACTTCTACACCCTGTATCTCCGAAACTAAGCATTTTAGGACATACATTTATATGAACTTTTTTACTTATTTTAGAGCTAAACAGAGATATATTTACCACTTTTTTTTCTGTTTAAACGAAGTTCAAAGAATATTTCCATCCTTAGGAGGTACGAAGTTAGTCGCGACAGTTAATTTTTAAATATTTTGACTCACCCCGTGGTAGTACTCGTCTTCGGGAGTAGTCCCATAACAATTCCCCGCCAAATTCAGACTATTCGGTGGTTCCCGGCGTGTGGGGGGAGGCGGGGGCACCTCAGAAATGGGACTCACGCAGTTTAGGACATCGGGAGGGGGCCGACATACCCTGAGCTCCACCTGGTTGGAGGCCGTGCGTAAAACATCTAAGGCTTCCTGAAAAGAAAACAGATCATCAATAACAGTTATTTTTTATACACCGACCGAAAAGATTAATTCACGAGGACGATAATGCAATTTTATCGTCATGTATAAAACAATATTTTTTTCCATAGCCAGTTACGTTTGAAAAAATATTCAGAAATTATTATTTCAAGGAATTTATTACGAGTGGAAAAAAATATTGTGCTGGGTTGGCGTTGGTTTCTATGTAATTTGACAAATAAATAAATCTGTCTCTTTAGTTGTCAGTTTTGAGTCAATATTTTTTAATTCTCTTTCGTGTCGATTGCTGATTGAATTGGAGCCAGAAATGACTCAAAAAAAAAGTAAATTACCAACAGATATTCAGATATTCATTCAAACGCCATATCCAAACTATAGCCCGTCTAGAAAGTATCCGGAATTTTATATTTTTCCTAATTTTAATGTATTTTTTTCTGTAACTCTCTAAGACAACCAGGGGCGCAACTAGACACCGACTTTTGGGGGGGCTCAAGCCCTGAAACGAGTGTATTTGCACGGCTAGGTATTTATTTTTAAGGTAATATTGGTTTGATGATAATACCAGTTTTAAAGAAACAGTAATTTTTTGTTCATATTTTTTCCAAACCACCCTTTTCTATAGGAGATAGACGACAACTAATGTCGATCTCTGGAGCTCAATTTTTATCAAAAACATGATAGCGAAAACCGCACATCGATATCTGTTACCGTTTCGGAGATACGGGTTGTTTTTCAAAAATGTGCATTTTCAACAAATCGGTCTAACTTTTTTGCTATGAAAAATTTTGAATTTTTATGAAAACATTTCCAAAGTACCTTTTTACGTAGAATTTAATGGTTTAAGTATAATTTTTTTAAATTTAATAATTTAAAAATTATCAAAAGAAAAATTTATTTTTTATTTGGGACACGCTGTATATTTTTGAAAAGAATTTGAAATTACCGTTCCAAAAATATAGCACACTTAATATTTTGTTCTACTCCCCTTCGAAATAGAGAATTTTTAAAAGTTCGCCACTTTTAACTTGTAGGCTTTGTGCCCCTTATTGATGATCTGTCTCTAATGGAACTCGAAAACATATTTTTCAGCAAAACGAGGCATCGCCTCAGAACGCTGAAGTTATTATCAAATTTTTGCAGCCAATTTCGAGAATGATAGAATAGCTAACCAAGATTCCAGCCGTTGGCCGTCGAGGCTGCCGGACTTAGCGCCTATGGATTTTTCTGTTTGCGGAAGAATAAAGGTTCTTATTTTCAAATTACCCGTATAAACTAGACAAGAATTATTATAAGTACTTAGAGGTTATGTGAGGGTATCTTTCACACCCTCTGAGTTAATGAATTCCGCGAGAAATGTTCAAAAACGGTCCCGCCTGTCCATAACAGAAGACGGTCGACATATCGAACATCTGTAGCAAAATATCATGTCTTGGTTTGTTATTTATTTTTATAGTTTTTAGTTTAAATAGTTTATAGTTTAAATTGTTATAAAATTCTGCATCATCTCTCATTGCAAATATTATTTTCGCTTTAATTGCTGCTCACAGCAAGCATTTTTTTGCATTAGAGTCGGCACGGTTCAAAGTGGGTGATTTTTTAAAACTCTATATCTCGAGTTACTATAACATTTAATCTAAGGACATTTTTAGATTAGGAATTTCAAACTCAAAAACTTAAAACTGATATTCTACCTATTAGTCTTTATTATATTCTAGGACATTAGTCTTTAGCAGAATCACCGATAACATAGTAATTTATGTAACATAGTTTATTATGTTAGCTATGGTAGAATACACTAACAATCTTTGTAGAATACACTAACTTAACCTAAGAACATATTTGTATTTTTTTTTGAAACGTTACAATAGTACCTATTCATTTTTGCGACGTGATATAAAAAAGTAATTTTAAGATCTAGGCATAAAAGTACCTTTATGCCTAGCAGTACGAATATATATTATTAAATTGACATAAAGTGTCAAATTCAACGAGTGTAACCATAGTTTCTCTATATATAATTACCTACGAGGTACTACTTTTAAATTTTTTTATATTATATGGCAACATTTAAAATTGTTTAAAAAATTACTCGTGACGTTAGAAAAAAAATTGCATATTCTATTTGGAATAAAAATGTCTTTGTGTACCTCGCCTGAAATGTCAAAACGTACGCTAGGGAGGGCTAATTTTGGGCGTGGGTGGGCTAAGCCCCCCCCTAGCCCTCCTCCTAGTTGCGCCACTGAAGATAACAGTAATCCATCACGTAGGTTGTGCCGATAGTAGGTTATGATTTGGAAGTCAGCGAAAATGAATGGTATGTCCAGAAACCGTCCGCATGTCACTGAAAAGACAAGGCTACATAACAAGGAAGCCAAAAAAAATCCCTGCAATAACACCTCTACAAAGGCAGCGAAGAATGGGTTTTTGTCAACGTTTTCAAGAAGATAATTTTAATAATGTTTTTATTTGTGACGAAAGTTGTTTCCAGCTTGGTGGAAACCACCTAAATATCCTATCAAAAGAAAATGATACCGTTCAAGTTTCAAAATGTCCGACTAAAATAATGGTTTGGGGAGCAATATCTCAGCGTGGTGCTACACCTCTGTATATAGTCGATGGAACTGTTAATAGTGCAAAATATTGTAATATTTTAAATGGTTTTCTGCTTGAAACGGCTCATGTTTTATATCCAGAGGGGTGGCCTTTTCAGCAGGATAATGCAAGATGCCATACGTCTGCCTATACTCAAGCTTGAATGCAAGAACACCATTTGGCAACAATTTCATAGCCACCAGCTTCACCAGACCTTAGTCCCATTGAAAACATATGGGAATTGAAGTGGGACGAACAGCTCTACGAAATAAACAAGATTTGATTCGCTCAGTTTTACAGGCCTGGACTACCGCCACTGAACATTATGGTGTGGACCTAGTTTCGGGTGTACCTGGACGTTTGTTAAGCGTTTGGAGTTAAATGGAGGTTGTACAAGTAAATAAAATTAATAATTTGTTATAATTGTTTTAACTCAAGTCCTAAAAATATATATCGATAATTGTAATTTTGCTTTCTTTTTTCCGGATACTTTCTAGACGGACTATACTTCCATTTAAATCCTGAATAACGAATACAAAAATTTTCAAAAATGGAAGCAATTAAAAAACGTGCGAGAAGAAATAAAGTTTTTAACCTATCCTCGCTGTTAAAGTATCATTTAATATACCCTTGCTTTTAAAGTACTATTTTACCTACTATTTTTGATAGATATAAGGCAATTTTAACAGTTGATATGGAAAAAAAAATGATTTAAATCAAAAAATAATTAAGTTTTCTGTGAGCTTGCAGCTCTGCCAAAGACAATGTCAGTTGGTGCTTTTCGAAGAAAACAACCCGATTACCAAATCAAATTAAATTTTCTTCTCAAAATTCAGCAGAATTAAGAGCTCATAAATCCTGTACAGGACCGAGGAAATCGAAAACGTCTCTCAATCTCCATAAGGGATGAGAATTAATTTTAATCGGCACTTAGAGAGCGTTAAATTATAAATGCGTCACGCTGCGGCAGGGGAGGGGGGAGTACCCCGTGCTTTTTAGCAGGGCAGAAATTAGGGGAGACCGGTCGCAGCTTCATTGGAAACAAGTTTCGAAAGTTTGAGCAGTCGTTAAAGAGAGAATTAAGTCTTGCCTTGTTTAATTTGGAGGAAAATTGTTGAAGAACGGCGGAAAATGGAGCCGAATTTCGCAGTTTTCCCGGTATTATTTAGGTTTAATATGGTAATGGGTTGGAGACTTAATGTTTAAGCATTTATTTTTCTTCAGGGTGTCCTACTACTATAAGAATGGCTTTCGGCTGTATCTCGGAAAATATTAGCTGTATGACCTGCGGAAAAAAATATTCTAATTAATATACAGGGTGTTTCAAAACAAATGCGAAAAACTTCAGGGGGTGATTCCTTGTTCAAAATAAAGGGTAGTTTGCTTCATAAACGTTGGGTCAAAAGTCAACCATTAGGGAGATATCGTGGTACAAAGATGGCGGAAAAATACTGTTTTTATTTTTTATCTTGATAACGAAAAGAGATAGACTAATGACATTTCATGGAAGCATTACTGTTATGAAAACACACTTTCTGGTAATTTTTCACTTTTTTAAAATGAGTGGAAGGGGTTGAAATAAACTACCCCTATCATTCTTGTTAACGAAATTTAAAGAAAAATCTTATCAAACACATGCAAAAAAATTAATTTGGATAGTTTAGTTTGTTTAGAAACTTTTTTATCTCTTGTGGTTTTTTGATAAAACTCACCGATTTGAAATTAAAAAATAAAATGTAAAGCATTACATGTCAGGACAAAAAAACATTTTTAAATTAAGAATCTAGTGATAATAATGATAATAATAATAATCTAAATAATAACGTATTGGCAGTAGAGTAATGGTAAAATAAAATAATATTAGAAACATCCTAAAAAGTGACAGCGGCCGATTAGATTTTTTCCTAAAAAAATTACAGCAGCCCCCTAGATTCTTTATCTAAAAATGTTTTTTGTCCTGACATGTAATGCTTTACATTTTATTTTTTAATTTCAAATCGGTGAGTTTTATCAAAAAAACCACAAGAGATAAAAAAGTTTCTAAACAAACTAAGCTATCCAAATTAATTTTTTTGCATGTGTTTGATAAGATTTTCCTTTAAATTTCGTTAACAAGAATTATAGGGGTAGTTTATTTCAACCCCTTCCACTCATTTTAAAAAAAGTGAAAAAATTACCAGAAAGTATGTTTTCATAATAGTAATGCTTCCATAAAATTTCATTAGTCTATCTCTTTTCGTTTTCAAGATAAAAAATAAAAATATTATTTTTCCGCCATCTTTGTACCGCCATATCTCCCCAATGGTTGACTTTTAACCCAACGTTTATAAAGCAAACTACCCTTTATTTTGGACAAGGAATCACCCCCTGAAGTTTCTCGCATTTGTTTTGACAAACACCATGTATATTCGAAGAATTTTAAATTTTTTAGCCGCAGATACCTACTATATAACAGTGTCTTTTTTAAAGTTCAGCCCACCAATAATTTGCAATCTTGTTTGATATATACAAAGTGGGTTAAAACTAAATGTTGTTGTACGTATCTTATGATAGATCTTTGAAACATATTTTTTCTCTCCATTTTTCAAATACCTCCAAATCCAAAGTTCTTTCTTAAATTCCATTGGATTTCTTCTGTGTTTTCATTCCTCTAAATGTAATCTACTACCTATGTTGCCATATTATCAAGATATTATATTTTTTAACTGATTTTTTTATATTTACCCCTAAAAATATGTGTACTTATTTAAGACTCATCCTCTATATCAATTGTTTTTATAAAATTAAAAAGAAAAATGGAGGTGACTGAAATCAGATTCAATCTTCACCAAAGTGAGAGGAGTTCGCAAACAGAATAAATTATAACTTTACACCATAGTAGCGTTTAATAACTAGAGAACATAATTAATAGAGATCGATGAGCTAGCTCCTCGCGTAAGTGTGCAGCCAGAGGCTCAATTTATTATTCATCTTTTATAAACACGACCATAAAAACCGCCCAGTCACTGTCCTGTTTATTATTTTTATCTGCACACGATCGGTCAATTTAATATACAAGATGGTCTGGTATAAGAATGGGCGATAATGGACTTTGCCTATCGATAAGTTATCGCAATTCATCCATCGATATATTATAATTATCGATATACCGATAGGTATGTATACAGGGTACTCCGAATTGCATTCCGGAAACTTCGGCAGTATATTCTACAGATAAAAATAAGTAAAAAAGTTTGTATAAATGTATGTCCGAAAATGCATAGTTTCGGAGATACAGGGTGCAGAAGTTTCATTTTTATTTCGAGTTTTTCCAAATAATTTCTGAAGTATCGTCAATAGTTGGATGAAAATTGGTATTTGGGAGTTTTTTGACATGAGAAATTTGATTTTGATGTCAATATGATTCCTACTTGTAGAGGGCGCCTTTTACATATTTTTTAACTGGTTTGACGAGTAATAACTTTTCATCCGTACCTGTATAAAACTACTGAGTAAAAAAATATACATTTACGACGTTTTTTACATAAAAAAATCTTTTAATAAAAATCGCTATGAGTATTGGTTCTCGCGATATTTGGAATCGAAATTATCAAAACCCTATTACCATTGACATAAATTAAACATGTTCACTAAATAGTTTTTAGACTGAAATCATAAATTTGAAATGTTTTTGTACCAAACTATCTCCGAAACTAAGCACTTTAAAACATACATTTATACAAACTTTTTTACTGGTTTTTATCTGCAGAATATGCTGCCGAAGTTGGAATACAGTTCGGACCACCCTGTATATCGAGGAATCGATAATTTTGACGTAACCTATTGTTATTCAATATATCGATAGTTATCGATATATCGGAGAAAATCCATTCCTAATTGAAACTATCTAGATTGTTGTATTATGAAATTTTAGGGAATAATGATTTAGAGAAAATAAAAATATAGTATATCGTATTTTATACAGGGTGTCCCAGAAATAAGTACAGATATTTAACTAGTAGTATATTCCAACCCCGAAACACGCCAGTGAGGTTATTTTCGCGAAAAAAATTTGAAAATTTGGAATTTTTTGAAAACGGTAAAGAGAAAATATGTTTCTTTTATCGAGATCTATCACCTCTCAAAATATCTGTACTTATTTCTGGGACACCCTGTATAATAATTACAAAATGTCCAGCTAGTATTCAGTTTTTAAACGGGTAAATAAAAATTATACGCACAAAATAAATTTTAAAATATCGATATATCTATGGATATATTAATATTTCGATTGTTATTGACATATCGATAACTATCAATAACAGATACTTATGGAAATGATATAAAAATCGATAGGTGACGATAAATATCGATAGTTATCGATATATCGGGAAAACTCCCATCCCTAGTATATTATACACAGAATATTTAAATGAATGATGGAGAAATTGACTAGAACTAAGACAGAAAAAAGTCGAAAAATGGCTAATTTTTGGCTATTTTTTTCCTTATTTTCAAGTCTCTTAGAAAAATAGTAAACACAGTCATAAAATTACGAAAATGTCACCATTTATGGGAAATTTTACACTGATTTAGAATATATAAAGAGATTTAGAATATGTAAATTTGTCCGAGAACACAAATAATCCATAACCTATTTTATCCTTCTTAAACCTTAACCAGACCAGATTACTAACAAATAAGCCGCCCTATCGATCAAAGGAAAACGGACGTAATCCCTACTCCTTCGCCTCCCTATTTAACCCCCTTTACCCTTACACCGTGATTTTCCCACCCCCCAGTACTAGTAATCCTCTAGTTATACCCTTACACCACCTCCAATTGGGGAAATGAATGCAGAAACCGCGCTATCGACCCACATTATCCCCGCAACTCCTTTAAACGGCGCTGCAACAACCTGGTCGGCGTACTTTTACCCCTGGTTCTCCTGTTTCGGCAAAAATTCGTAATTCGCTGCAGGCTAGCGTGTTTGAGGGGGTGGGGAGTGTATTGGGGGCCGTTTTAATGGGAAATAGGCTAGAATTAGGAGGTTGTTTGTATTGGAGACTAGTGAAGACTGATTATAGATATGTAGAAATCGTTAAAAGTTGAATCATTTGAGTCATTATACATTGAGTCATTGAGTCATTATACATTATACAGACGTCTAAATTATTACCAAATTAAATTTTAAAAAAATAAAAGTAAAGTAGACGAGTTGGCTGAAAAAAAGTAGCCGTGGCAACATTGCGATTTCCTTATACAGGGTGAATCTTAAATAAGTGCAAATATTTTGAGTTATTTCACTTTGAACATTTAAAAAAAAAATATTTTTTTGCTTAAATTTTGAGAACCACTGAATCTTTTCTGGGTTTTCTTTCTTGTAAATTTAATCTACCGTCTAATGTTGCCAAGTGATGAAGATATTGTTTTTTTTAACTAAAAATTTAAACAAATTTTCAAAAAATTCCAAATTTTCAAAAAAAAATCGCGAAAAAAACCCATAGACGTATTTCTGGAGTAGAAATATACTACACCTAAAAATATTTGATAAACATGTATACAGTATGTCCCTGGATTGTCTTTATAAGTTCATAATTGATTGATTTATTATACGTAACGTGTATTATATACAGTATATCCCCGGATCTGTCTTTACAAATAATATGTAAATAATAAAACCTTTTTATTATTTACATATTGAGAAAAATGCATTCTTCATAAAAATGTTCCTTGTTCTAAAATGGTTAATCCCATTTATATACTTTTCCAAATTTCCATATAGTTTTAGAGAAAATTAAAAAAAATAGCCTTAAAAATCAAAACGCGTTTCCATGGTACTATAATTTCGTTTCCATTAATTGATAGAATTTTAATTAACGTCATATTTTTGCTGTTTTAAAATATTAAATAAGCAAAAATAAATATTTATTTCAATGCAACGGAAAGGGAGATAAAAGAGTATAATGAAAAATATACGAAATAATATACATGTAGGTACCGATTTCTTTCGAAAATCGACAACTATGATACTATAAACCCTTCCCCGACACAAACGGTACATTGTGAAACAGGAAATTGTAGAGAGAAACAAGCCCTATACCATAGGATACAACATTTTAATGAACAGTGTTTTCCATAAAATCAATAAAATGAAAAATATACGAAATAATATACATGTACTGATTTCTTTCGAAAATCGACAACTATGAAACTATGAACCCTTCCCGGACACAAACGGTACATTGCGATACAGGAAATTGTTGAGAGAAACAAGCCCTATAACATAGGATACAACATTTTAATGAACAGTGCTTTCCATACAATCAATAAAATGAAAAAATACGAAATAATATTATACATGTACTGATTTCTTTCGAAAATCGACAACTATGACACTATGATCCCTTCCCCGACACAAACGGAACATTGTGAAACAGGAAATTGTAGAGAGAAACAAGCCCTATAACATAGGATACAACATTTTAATGAACAGTGCTTTACATAAAGTCAATAAAATGAAAAATATACATGTACTGTATATTATTATATATTTCGTATAGATAAAGAGTAGTTATCGAAAAATGTGATGCTTTAAGAACAGCAAAAATATGACGTTAATCAAAATTAATAATAACCATCTATCAAAGAATGAAATCGAAATTATATTACCATAGAAACGCTTTTTGACTTTTTGATTTTTAGGAAAAAATTCAACCATATTTTCATGTTTTTTTTTATTTTCCCTAAAACGGTATGGAAATTTGGAAAAAGATAAACGAGATTAACCATTTTAGAACAAGCAAATTTTTTTATGAAAAATTAATTTTTCTCAAAATGTAAATAATAAAAAAGTTTTTCCGCTTGTATAGACAATCCGGGGACATACTGTATATTTATGTAATTAACTTACAACAAAGTTTCATGCACAAATATTTTTTTAACTTTTCAAATTCTTTTTTCATCATCAGCTGATTTTTTTATTCTTTACATGCATCATTCCTTCAAAAAATTTACTCTAAAAAAATCATAATATTAATCTTTTTTTCTCTCTGTAACCTGCCCACCCTAACCAAAGATTAATAGTCGTTTTAAAATTACGACAAGACCAAAATGACACAGTTTAGAAGTGTGAGCGAGATGCTGAGCAGAAAAAAAATCAGGAAAGGCCTAAAATGACAAAGTACCTTCCTCTGAAGGGACAGGCAAAAAACCGGTGTTAAAATTTTGTCACTGACAAACTGTAAAAATTAGATGAGAAAATATAGGGTTGGTGTAAGTTACCCTTTTTCCCTTAGTTACTTCGTAAAGGTTAGAGGATTTTGTGGGTGAATAAGAAAATAATAAGGGATGAACACCCTTTTTTATGAGTATACAGGGTGTTTCAAAAACATTTGCCGTCTCTCGTGGGGAGATTCTAATTATCTAATAATATTATACTATTCTAAAAAGTGTTTTACGTTTAAAAATATTCAGAAATTATTATCATGAATTTATTACGAGTAGAAAAATATTGTACTGGGTTGAAGTTGGTTTCTATGCAATTTGACAAATAAATAAAGCTGTCTCTTTAGTTGTCGTTTTGAGCTTCAATATTTTTTAATTCTCAAAGATTGTTGATTGAATTGGAGCCAGAAATGGCTCAAAGCGAAATAAGTAAATTACCCACAGATAACAGGTTGAGGCGACAAACGCCATATCCAAACTACTTCATTTAAATCCCGAATAACTTATGAAAAGGAATACAAAAAGTTTCAAAATGGAAGCAATTAAAAAACGTGCGAGAAGAAATAAAGTTTTTAACCTATACTCGCTGTTAAAGTATCATTAATCTACCCCTGCGGTTAAAGTACTATTTCATCTACTATTTTTGATAGATATAAGGCAATTTTTTATCAGTTGCTATGGAAAAAAAAACTGTTGATTTAAATCATTGCACCACGGGTTAAAGGTTAAACTCTTCATTTTTTTTTTCCATTAGCGGTTTACTCTTTTAAAGGTATTTGGTATCATGTATAAGTAATTGCGTCAGCGTACATATCAAACGATACGTTTACGTATACGTCTTTCTTAAGTATAAGATTCGTATTGGCGATCACTAGTACTTACGTAATTTGTTAGGCCTGTGAGGGGCACACCGTTGGCCTCCAGCAGGAGGTCCCCCACGTTGAGCAGGCCGCAGGACGAGGCCGGTTGGTGGGGAAACAGCCTCTTAATTCTGACCAATCCCGGCCAAGAGCCCGCGCTGTCCACGCCGCCGGTGACGCTGAGGCCTAGACCTCGCGTGCCTTTGGCCAGTTTGACAGAAAAAGTACTTGAAACAGAAAAAAATTATTTAACATAAAAATAAACCAGAAATATAATGTGTGATATAGAATTGAAATACAGAGTTGTTCACGCTCTACTACAGGGATCTGTATTACCAGAAATCAATGAAGAATTACGACTGTATTACGTTGCTTACATTGGTTATAGTTGTTCGTGCTGGCAACTGTTACTTTTGGGTCGGCATTTCATGTGGGAAGTAAATCGCATAGGAATCTTTATTAAGTCGGAGTGAGAGAAACGAGACGCGCGACGCGCGACGGTGTGTTGTTGCGGCGTTGCCGATACGCCTTCCCTATCAAGTAAAGTAAAATCACGATCGCAAACCGCTTATTTTTAAAAAAGACTTTTTTCAAGAGATAACTAGATAAAATCATTAGACATGTTTCTGAGCATCTGAAATGGAATTATAAGGATATCGTTAAGGTGTCGTTTTTTTATAACGAGAAAAGGTCAGTAATCGCGATAATTTAAAAATTCAACTTTTAACACAAGAACTTTAACACAAGGCCATAACTCAAGAACCACTTTTAGTATTGAAACTTTTTTTGTTTTCAAGATCGGATATTTTACAATATGTTAACTAAGAAAAATTCGATGAGGTTGTTTTTTCCATTCAAAAATTGTAAACAATCCATCCATTTACTTTTAGAGGATAGCAATTTTTCAAAGCAATCGTGTAATTTTTTATTGATAAAGATTTTCACATACTGTCATTAAAGAAAATTCAGCAGAAATATTAACAAAGTTCTTGAAAAACTACAAGCTATTTTAATAGATTTCGAGATATCGATTTGTGAATTCAGAGTTCTAATAGCGACCACTATCGAACACCCACTCAATTCCACTTATTTTTACCAAAATGCAAGTGTTTCTAGCTTGCACTTAAAAAAATCAAGCTATATAGGGAAAATTACAACGACTGTTAATAAATAAAACAAATTCAAGTATCACGAGACGTAATTAAACCGTGAAGCTGAACGCATGATGTACACCTTTCCGTAGAACTTTAAGTACTGACAGAGGTGTTGATTGGGTCGACCGGTCAACTGCGACAAATCTACTATATCCCCTTCCACGTCTCTAGCGATGTGCACAGTTTCTCGGTTTATTTCATACGTTTGGCAACGTGTTTACTGTCCTCTCTTTGTTCAGTACATTATAAAACGCATTGTACTCTTCTTATATAGGGAAATCTCGACCCAGGACTAACCTTGCCAGCCCTTAGTATGTTCTGTTTCTATCGGTTTCCTGAAAGTTTTCTTACTACGGAACACAGTTCCTGAAAAATATCTATCATAATTGCCACCGAACTAACCCATGGTACAAAGAATACAAGGCATGATCGATAGCGGCTCCATTTTCGTTCAGTTCGCGCATACGACCTGTAACGTCACTAGGAAAATAATGAATAAATAAAAAATAAAGAAAGTTGACAGGAGTTCTGCATTTTTGAGGTTATGCTTAAGAATTGTTTATTTTAAGACTTTTAGTTCGTTTAATAAGTTAAATTACTAAACCAGCAGTTCCAAAAATATATTTAAAAATAATAATTATCTATTAACATGGATTTGAACGATAATAGGTAAAAATACTAAATTTATTTCTATATTCGGTATAAAATTGTTTATTAGGTTTTTAGTTTGCGATGTTTTTGGTAAATAATTTTCATTTTATTGCCTTTGAATTCACATGAGGACAGAGATGAGGATATCTATGGGAAAGTAACCACAAGAGGAATTGTTACATCATTTAAAAAATGTTGGGAAGTTGCCCATCGAAAAGTAGAAAATGCCAATGCAGATGAACGTATTGTAATTGTGATAGAAGTAATTCCAAGGGTGCAGTTTATTATAATTAGTGGAAGTAATACCAAGGGTGAAGTTTATTATAATTACCTGTGCTTCTTTTTATAGGTAGATGTTTCTTGGTTTGAGAATAAATCGGTTGAATGACACCTAAAATTTAAAGGAAGTATTTGCATACTCAGAATATGCCCATCAAGGGTTATATAGCTCAAATTTCCTTTAATGGTAGGCAATTATTCAATGCAAATTAACTTTTAAGTGACTGAAATATTAAATAGTTTACAATATGGTATACCACTAAAAATATATTACTTTTTAGGGTACAATTAGGGCCCGATACATTTCAAAAGTAGAATATTATTTTATATTAAAATGAGGTATTGTATCAACAATCAATTTATATTAATAACGATTAAAATAACAGAATAAATAGTTCTTTTTTTTATACTACAAAAATAAACTATAGAATACAACAGTATTTAAAAACACAATAGAAAGTGATGTTCCGGCCGAGATTCGAACCCCGGTCTCTCGCTTCCTAACCCGACTCCTTACGCACTGCTCCACAGTAACCTGCTTAGCGATAATTCAATGACGGTATATAAACAAAAACACAGGTTTATAACAATATCTTGACGATTTGAACTGGCGCGCGGAGCGTGTTGACCAATAGCGCCTGTTGTCACCTGTGACGTAGCGACCAACCTGCGCAATATCATACCTTGTATTCTTTGTACCATGGAACTAACCAGCGCGAGAAGGCTGGTTTGGTTTTGTTTGTCAATCAATGTAATTTATGTGACAGAAATCAGGCAAATATTGGAAGTTCGAGTGAAATTCTCTCATTTACTTTCTAATATTTGTAATAATATTTTGTATTTATATCCAAAAGCCATGAAGGTCGGTAGTAAAATTAAGTCAATTTCATTAACTAAATAGAATGACTTTTTGGACCATTTAAACTTATTATGCAGCCATTGTTTCTTAAAGTTAAGAACATTTAAAGAAAACATGATGAGAAACAAGACAACAAGTAAGCGTGAATGTTTGTAAGCTATAAAATATAAATATTGATTAGATTTGTTTAATGATTTTGATCTGTTTGTATACCAATTTTATCCTTGCAAGAAATTTAGTCAGAAATAAGTTTGGTTGTGTATATTTTAATTAAGTAACATTAAAACTTTAACTCTCATTTTCTTCATAATTATCTTCTAGGACTTGATCCAAGTCACTTCTAAACCTCATATATTATTACATTTTAGTTTCTACGATTAAAATAAACTCTCTGAGCTTTAAAAGGTAAAATATAAACAAAGCGTACAAAAACGAATTAAAATAATTTGGAGGAACATTTCCAAATGTCATTTTCAGTAAAAATATTGAATCTTAATTCAATTGGTATCGCTGGAGAGCCTCAACTTTTTAATTTAGCCCTTAACAACAGCCCTGGGGCACTATATTACGTTCAAAAATTTGAAATGCAGATTCGGTTTTGTCTTGGTGAGGGTTTTTGAGGGTGCTTTGAAGGGATATAATACGCAGGCAAGGGTGATTTTTTTGCTATAAAGAAATTAGTGCCAATTTTGACTTTTTTCTTCATTGAAAACGACAGTATTTGTAAAACTAAGTGGAAGTTTCTGGTCTGAAGAGTATACAAAAATATTTTTCGATTTTTTTATTACCTTTATCGAATCGCGTCTCCCTCTAAAAATTTCAGCGCAAATTGTGTTCAATTAACATATTTTGATTCCAAAAATACGTAGTTTTTCTATGTCCACGCAATATGGGACACCCTGTACATTTCTACCTAACCAAGATGGACTCTATGCATTGTACAGTGTGGCGCCTTTCATATGATTTTTTTTAAACTTTTAAAACATAGAGATCTACAGGGCGTCTCCAAAAAAAGTTATCCATCAAAGTTGTGCTTGTTATAATAGAACATCTTATATATCACTAGATTTTCAGATCTGTATTGAAAAAATAAAGGTGACTTTCATTAGAGGAGTATATTATGTTTAAAATGTAAGGTTTTTGACATACATATTTAACATTTTCAAATGAGGAACAAATTTTAATTTCAATAAAAGCTAGCTAAATTGGATTTACCCAGTATATAGCCTAATATGTAGTTAAATAACTATTGTACCTTAAATCAAATTAAAAAAAAAAAAAAAAAAAATTTATACAGGGTGAGACAAAATTAATATTGAACATTGGCCATTTTTAAAAGCAAGTTACCCTTTATTTTAAATGGAACACAGAGTATATTATTCCGATATTCTATGAAAAAATTATGTATCTTCAAATACTATTAAAGTTATGTTAGCCTATCCACTAGACAAAGATTTTCCGAGATATTTTCATATTTATGATTTTCCGTAAGTAGATTTTATAATTTGATAAAATCTAGGTTGCTGTCATGGGCGCCGGAAGAATGAGATTTAGGGGGGGGGGCAAGGTAAAAAATGAATAAAAAAAAAAAAAAATTTGGTAATTATTGGGAAAACTGGAAATCGTCCGATTTTCACCAAAATTGGTATACACCCTATTATGAAGTCGTAGATTGCGAATCTGAACTTTTTTCTTGGCGGTCTCTACCGTTTTTCAGAAAACGGAAAGCCACTTCAATATCGAATTTTTCTTAATTTCTCATATTTTTAAGGTTTTTAGCACATATTTTGTTAGGGTATTCAATAATCAATGATGTTTTGCTATTTCTTGTTACTTTTTTTAACCAATTTATGCATAATAGAGGAAAATTTGTTAAAATAAATTTGTAAACAATCTGAAATTGTTAGGTTATGGTTTTGTTCGGGTTCTTGCTATTACCGATTCTGAACAGCCCTAGAACTCTGCAGCGCATGCGCAAATGAAATAATGTCTTCATATTTCCTGCTGCGCATACGCATCACACTAGGACGGTTCAGAATCGGTAATAAGAGAAACCCGAAGTAAGCTTATGTGTTTCTGGCATTTAAGCAACGTTGCCAATGCTAAACCTAAATTTAGCGTGTTTTGTTCGCTCATTCTGGAATTACAAAAGGCGGTCGCCAGAAGAACGGCTCCTTCCCATAACTTTTTTACCAACGAGATCTGACTATTTATAAACAAAATAAAAAAAAAAGAGTTTTGATTGCATTGTTACAACTTCTATGGAGGGTGTTAATCTTTGTTGTTATATTATATCAAAAAAGATTAACCCCCCCAGCAAAGAAGTTAAACCAATGCAATCAAAAATCAAAACTCTTCCGCGTAACTTTGTGATATAGGTGTATATTTAATTATTGTCGATCTCATAATAGTTATTTATTTAAAATCTCTAATCACCCGAAAAATAGAAGATATGGCAACGTTGTACATTTTCAAATTTCTAGATTAGGTCTAGAATATATTTGTTTCTCTCATTACATAGGAGAGAGAGAGAAGGATATATCAAATGTCAAACTTCCATCTGGTCTCAATTTTCTTTTGTTATTTTGTTAAGAAAGTTTTTTTTTTATTTAATTTTAAAATGTTGACATTTTTGTATCCAGCAATACGTAACTGAACGAAGCATACTGA